>NC_053024.1:88303991-88577129 GCF_003073215.2 Triticum urartu
ACTTTACATTGATTATGACCTCACCTATTCAACTATTCTTTTACACCCACACAGTAGTCTTCTCTTTATATTGTACCACTAACTTTCTCTCGTGCATGCATACACACACACTACCAGTCGGCATTATCCATCGCACGCATGCAATCTTTTTCTTCAGGTCGGTCTCCCATGAAGGCACACACCAACACACACCCCCCTCTCCATCATATCGGGCATTCTTTATCTCTCACGCGTGCATGCGCAACGATCGATGTTCCTCTATGTATGTGTGCATATAGCTAGGTCTTTCATAGTTTTCCACACAAATCGATCAATCGATATATCCAGTGAGGTCTCACCCTCTTTCCCACGTCCACATCGATCAATCTATATCTCTCTATATAGGATTAACATATATAGCTAATACACCCACATTAATTATGTATCCAACGTCCCCTTCTCATCATCCATGCCTTCCTCTTCATCTCTCAGACACGTGCACAATGGCGAAGACAGGGGGCAGTAAGGGCCTTGCCCCCTCCCCCCGAAACATCACTATATATCAAGGCTAATATGAATGTGATCATTAGACAATTGCTGCTAAAAATGGTTTAAGTTCATGAATTGACCCTCCTCGTAAAGGATTAGCAATTCTTGGCCCCTAGCTCATTTATTTTTCATGGCTCCGCCACTGCACGCATCAGCGCACGTGTTCGCCCCCTCTCTAAATATCGATCTCCACTTGTGCATTCCTTCATAGTCTCCCTCCACTTGGCCCCTCGCACCATCTTCTAGCCCACCCACCAGATTTTGCCACATGTACAATCTAGCAGACTCCATGGTTGAACTTAAGCATAATGCACAAACCTCAAAACAACAGTGGTTCTCTTTTGTTCTAGATTCTTCCGTATCATAACTGCCCAAACTTTTTTTCTAGTTGAATTGCCATTATTTGTTTTTACTTTATGCTTTACAACACACAATTTCATGAATCATAAAATATATTAAGGGCTTCTTTGATTCAAAGGATTCTCAAAGGAATTTTGGAGGATTCTAATCATTAGGAATTTTTCCTATCTTGGTTGTTTGATTCGTAGGATTGTAAACCATAGGAATTTTTCCATATGATTCATTTGCACTAGATTTCATAGGAAACATCCCATCCACTCAAACCTCTTTGAAAGAATTCTGCGTTTTTTCTATGCACAATCAAACACTCGTACAATCCTGTAGGATTCAAGACGACATTCCACTATAATCCCATGTTTTTCCTATTCCCGCGTTCTTAGCTTTTTATAAAAACTAATTGATTTTGAATGAGATGAACTATAAGAATTAAACGAAGGTCTACATCAGGCATATATGACTCAAAGCTTACATGCTATAGTGTGGTATTTATTCATAATTTGGTTGCAAAATCTGATGCGTGCAATGCACGTGTACCTTACTAGTATTTCGAGTTTGTGCAAAACACGTAAACTAGAATACCAATGGCACGCTACATAGTGTCTCTCTTACAGTTCATGAAGCCACGTGGCACATGTGTAGGTGTTGTCGCGACCTCCTTGCGTGGATTGATCATAGTGACGTGCTCCTGGTTCCAGAAGAATGTACTCGTCCTCCCTGAGCCATACTGGCGGTACATGCACGAAGCGAAGATGTGCACGCACGCCATGCACACACTCATTCCTCGCACGCACACGTGGGTACACGGGCGGACGCAATTTTGTACCAAGATCCACCCCATGTGATAATTTGACGCGTGTAAAGTCGTTCACTTCATTTATGGTCGATTAATGCAGCGCATGCAAATTGAGTGGACGTGAGGGCGGAAGAAAGACATTATTACTCCACTGCGCGCATGCGAGTAGTTAAATCGTGGGTTGCTAGTAGTACTTCCATTTGTCTCCTTCGTATTTTGTGCCAATTTTTGACAGTAACATACTACTCAATATTTACGCATTTGAGCAGTGTAGTACTTGAAATTTATGTTCCGCTAAACTCATCGGGAGCCGTTTCGGGCCTCGAAACTAAAACCATCAATCAATCTTTACCTTGTTCCCATCACATTCGAAAGCCTGCTCACACCTACTAGTAGTACGTACCAAACCTGAATGTGTTCCCACTATGCAGGTATTAGTACTAGTGCTAGTACTTAGGTTATAAAAAGGGGAACTACCTAACCGAAAATCACTCTACCTTTCCTCCTCATAAGTGCTTCTTCTTCGTCCGTCGTTGCCATGGCCGGTGAGCGGAGCTCTAGGTCAAGAACTACTCGTAACAAGGGAGCGGCAACCAAGGCTGTGGAAGAAAATAGAGGGTTCGCCGCCATGCAGAGACCTCGAAAGATCTCTCACGGGCAGGCGATGGCTCCCAGGAGCGCCCTAGCCGCGGAGGCAAACATGCCGAGTCGGCGGAGCTGGAGTCGTTATCCCTCGACGGCATGCCCGATCAGCTCAATAAGCAGAAGGAGTTCATCCAAGGCTTGATGGAGTTGCTGAAGGAGAGCCTCGACGACATGCCCGCTGAGCTGAATTAGCAGGGGGAGTTGACCTCCGGCTTGGTGATGCTGCTGGAGAAGAGCATTGCCTCGGAGAAGAAGGTGACCGGCGAAATCCTGCGACTTCAGGAGGACAATGCGAAGCTCTGCCACGAGATCGACCTGTTGAAGGAGAAGAATTCCGGCTGGAAGAAGCTGCATGAGAACAGAAAGAAGAGTTGGCAAAGCTCCGCATCGAGCACCCGGCTGCTGTCAAGGTACATAATATGGCCGTGGAACAGATGATGAAGGCTCGCATCGAGAAATGCCGCATCATGGACACAATGATGAAGATGGCGGAGGAGACGCGCAAGGAGATGGAGGTCGTGCAGGCGATGAAGAAGCAGTTATGACTTCACGGCGAATTAGATCATTTTGGGTGATAATCTTCCTTCTTCTTTTGCTCCTGTGTTTCATCTTTTGCTTCGGGTGTTTCGCCGCACGTGTCACGTTCTCTGCGAGGCATGAATAGAACAATGTTTTTTTGAGGGAATGAATAGAACAATGCTAACAATGAGATGACTAGCAAATTAGATCATTTTTTATCGCCATATGGCACTGGGCTGCCGTGTTTTGTGCTCCTCCGTCGCAGTACTACTCCAATGGAAAACTTGAGTATACCGCACGGTTCTTTGCTCCTCCTTGATCAGGTCGTCGGCGCATTTATATGAGCAGTCAAATCACAAGGCCCCGCCTTCCAGCAATAATGAGCCGTCAAATCACAAAGGCCCTCGCCTCTTGTGAAACCGACCAAGCTAGACTGCCCCGCCCTCTAGCCTTTTAAAAAATGTATACTTTTGTACAGCAATAGTATCGATGGATTGCGCCATGGAGCAAAACTTGAAATTAAAAAAGGTGGTACATATAGAGAGCGCTCGTCGCCAAATTATGCATATAGTACTATTAAAAAGGCTAGTCACAATAATGGTGTCCAGCGCAACCCACCCCTCAAATAAAACTAAGAGGGTGCTTGGATACGTTTTAGTCCCATGACTAAAAGTAGTGGGACTAAAACATGCTAGCCTCACCCATGCTTGGATCCAAATACTAAAAAGGCTAAAATCAAGTTAATGAGCATTTATTATCCTCCAAACCCTCCAATCCAGAACTCGCCTGTGTTAAAGGAGAGGAGTTAAATGAGTAGAGAGAGGACTAATCCACATTTTAGTAGGGGTACCCCTGACTAAAAAAATTTAGTCTCAAGACTAGTTTTAGCCCCTCTTTAGTCAGGGGTGCTTGGAACTTTAGCCTCTTAAAGAGACCATTTTTAGTCAGACTAAAATAAGTCCCTTGGATCCAAGCACCCTCTAAGCATCCTGGAATTCTTTGACAAAACTAAGCACCCTAAAATTCTTTGACAACTAAACTGCTGGCTATATGATGTTGGCCATATATATTGTACGTATATAATGTGAAGAAACGAGTGGTAGTACTATACCAACTAAAAGATGAAATGTAAGAAATACTAGTATGTACGTACTGAAGAGTTAAAGTAGCGAGAAGAAACATAACATAGTTCTGCTGGGGGCTCAACACAACACACCCCTCAAATTAAATTAAGCACACCTGAAATTAAACTTTGCAACTGTTCCGGTAGACACTGCATTAGAACCACCATGAGCAACGACACTGCCACCTTACTCGGAGTCGTCGTCCATGTCCTCGACTTCGTCCTTGTCCCTCTTCCTCTTGGCCGATACTTCTTTGCTTGAACCGCACACTTGGCTGTTGCTCTTCATCCAACCCTTGTAGATATTGAAGCAAAGGTAGCCATCCATTGCAGCGTACTAGATGTGGTCTATATCTAGTACATTCCGCTGCCATGCATGACGATGAAACGTGTATGGAGGTTTCACCAGTTTACCGTACGAAGGATGAACCATGGCTCCTGCCAGGGTCAGCATTGAAGGCTGACGAGAGGGCACCAGCCGATTCTTCTGGAGGTCGAAGGGGTTGCCTACAACGAGGCCTATCCGACCCAGGATTTCTTTGTCGTTACCAAAGTCTACAGTAACGAATTTGACTAGGTTGCTCCCGAGGAAGTCCTTAAAATCCTGGCACTCAACATCGGCATGGCATATGTGGTAGACCAAGCATAAGTCATGCACGCAAACCTGGATCACGGCGGGCTTCTTCCTCTCTTCATCCTTTAGATCCTTCTCTCGTCCCAGGACTGTGGTGTACTCAACATCTAGCCCAGCGATCCACTCATCATCTGAGTTTTCGAACATGTGTCTGAAGCGAGAAAGGCATCCTTTCACCGTCGCAGAAGAACGGGTGTAGATGACGTCGAACTCATCGCCGGTGATGGTTCTAACCTTGTACTCACCACCGATCATGGAGATTTGGGACGCCATGGATTTGGGAGGAGGGTTCGGATTAGTGGAACTGCCGTAATGTGAATGGACGGGACGACTAGGAGCGAACCGCCGTAGTATTGAAGGACGTGTGGGGACGAGTAGGAGCGAACTGCCAGCGTGTGAACATTAGGGTAGTGGCTTTCCATTCTCCCATGATAGGGGCTTCCGAGAGCCCTTGGATCTGAGACCGAACGGTTGCATGGCGTGATTCTAGACCTATGGGTGAATATCCTATCCTGGAGGGTTATTCTGCAAATTTTCAGCAACTTAGCATGCGACCGTTTGATCTCAGATCCAAGGGCTGCCAGCAGCCCGTATCATGGTCGCGCCTACCACGACCGTCGCGTCGCTCGCGCGGTCGCGCCCTTGGAGATTTAACACGGTGCGTTAGGCTATCTGATGTTGGCATGTCATACATAGTCATCACTTAGTCACTCATACTACAACAAGGTTGGCTATAAGTGTATTTTTTGTTACTCCTCTCTATTTCTTTCTTCGTACTCAAGGAAGAAACGGTGCTAGTAAGCGCGTGTATTTATTGCATTTGCCAAGGAGTGACCTCTTCCAATGAAATGGTGTTGCTAAGTTTGCTTCATTTAATTAGCTATAGACTCAAAATTGTCTTTTCACCTAGGTACACGCGCTTAGCACCGTTTCTTCATTGGGTCACCAAACTAGTCTCTCTCTTCTTGATTAACTTGCCACATCAGACGTTATGCCTATGTGGCAATCTTAAGCACCTGTAGGAGCAAGTAAAAGTAAGTACAATAGTGCGCTTTACATGGCATTTTTGCATATGTGGAGGAAAGAGAGGCAAGGAAAAAGTGGAGAAGTGGGCACTCATGCAAGAGCCAGCCTCTACTACATGGTGGAGCATTGGGAGAGGCACCTGTATGGAGGTGGTCAGGAATCTGGGAGACTCACGCCGGTCGTAGCGCCGCAGTTAAAATGATAATGTCAAGTCAAATCACGGGGCCCCACCTGTCCAGCAGTAACTCGCTGTCAAATCACACAGCCCTACGTTTGCAGCAGCCTACTCCCTCATCTTCTCGCGTCTCTGTCAAACCGACTAGGCGGAACTGCCCCGCCGCCTACCGCGCAGGAAAAGCCCCGCCCTCGACTTTTAAATAGTATACAGTATACTAATTTTGTATCCATGGATTGCGCCCGCGCCATGGAGCAAAGCGTCTAGAAAACGGAGGAGACACGGTGGTCTTGCAATAGAGAAGAGGGGGAGGCGATACAGTGGTTTTGGAATGGAGATGATGGAGAGGAGATGAGGTGGTTTTGCAATGGAGAAGAGGGAGAGGAGCGTGCAGCAGCGATTTAGGATTGCACGAGAGGGCCGGCGCGCTCAGACTGGATCAAAATAAAAATCAATTTACCCTTCAATTAAGAAAGCGACCCCACATTAACTAGTCTCCCTTTTATTCTGGGTCATATTTTACCATGATTTTAGCACATAAAATATATGTTATACGTTGTATACAAGTCCACTATCAAAATTACAATTTGCAACTATACAAGGCCACTAACATTAATCGAGGCAAAATTGATGGCGTTTGCCTCGTACTACCACCCGAGGACATTAATATCCCTTGTCTGAATGCGGGAGTGAGAAGGTTAGCTTGCATTCCCAACATTAATCAACCAATGAGGAGTAAGAGGGTTGGCTTGTTGTGCTTGGGAGATAAAAACCACATTAATTAACACGACAATCAAGGTGACAAGCTAGCTAGCAACATTGACTTAAACATAGCATTGATTTTTACCTTGGTACCTGTAATATGAGTTTATGGCCTTGTATAAAAAAATGGAGGGAGTATAATTTGAAAGTACATTCAGATACGAACCAAACGGTACAATTTTTGGTGACATGCATTCACATTTTGCTTGTCAAATATAGTACGTGGTCAAACTTTGACCCAAAATACGCGAAACAACAAAAAAATACTTCCAAGACCAGCGCCGCTCTTCCGCTCTTCTCCTCTTAAACCATCGTCGCTCCTCTCCTGTTCCAATCTAAATGCAGCGCCGCTCCTCTCCTCTTCCATTTCAAAACCACCGCCCCTCCTCTCCTGTTCCAGTCCAAAACCAGCGTCGCTCCTCTCCCGTTCTAATCCAAAACCAGCGCTGCTCGTCTCCTCTTCCATTCAAAAACCACCGCCGGCGAGTGAAGGTGCTGTGGAGAAGTAGATCGATTGAGGAGTACAACCAATACGTGAGGATCGCAGACGGCAACCCTATGAAGCTAGCTAGGATGTTGGAGATATAGTGTTGGTTTGACAACAAGGACAAACTAGCGGCGACGGCGACATCCATGGCCAAATATCTGCAACAGAGCAAAAAGGCGGCGATACTCCCGGAGGGAGTCGCGCCGGAGTACATAGAGCTGCTCCTCTGGGCCATGGACCAAATAGATTCACTGAATCCGATCGTGAGCGAGCGGTGGTGGGAGTATCGATCCCAGATGGAGCATCCACCAGAGATCGAAGGATCGAGCATCTACAGGGTGCCGTTTGTGAAGGTGTCCTGCCAGAGCGAGCCGGTGGAGTCTTCGTCGACCGAACCCAACTGTAAGAGGAGAAAAGCAGTTGGCCCGACGACGCTTCCCCGCCATCGTCTCCCTCGCCGTTCACATCGTATCACGGGGCGGCCGTCTGCCGCTGAGGAATAGGAGGGGGCTGCCCCCCCAGCCCAATAGTCAGGCAGGTTGTGAATTGTCAGGAGGAGCTTAGGGTTGTTAGTATTTGCAGGTTGTGAATTGTGTTTTGTGTTGTGTATTGTGAGAGTACTTTCAGATATGAATGTCTTTTGAATTTCAGATTTGCAGTATTGAGCATATGAAGTATTTTATGAATTCTAGAGATATATTTTTAGCACTTAAAAATGTAGTTTCATAGGAGTATAAAAGTGCAGACAATGTGATTCTCAGAGAAGAAACTGCAAGTTTCAGTTTCAGATCTGCAAGTTCAGTTTCAGATAAGAAACTGCAACTTTCAGAGGCAGAGCATTTATATTAACACGGCCTTTTCAAACATGGTTAACATCATGTTGGAAGTTTTATTCATGGTCGAAAATGGAACTACTAGCCAGTTAACATCATGCTGATCAACATTCATGCATAGCACATCTTCATATGATGCACAGTAAAAATGCCCACACAATGTCGAGTGTGCGAAACATAGAGAAAATGAGGGACGAAGTTTTGGCAAGTGTTGGACGTGGTTTTGGGCTGCCCCGTCTAGGCTTTCATTTTTAACATGCGCAGCCCATGACCTCGGATGGGAGGTCCATAGGCCTATTTGTATTTTTCTTAGGGCCGTCATGTATCGACCAGCCTTTGGACCTCCCATCCGAGGTTTTATTTTTGGCAGCCCAATTTATGTATTTTTTTTGAAGAAAACGCAGAGGTATGTTCTATTTTTCTATATAAGAATTGGAACGCTAGGTCCAACTTATGTTTCCCTTCTAACTATATTATATATATTTAAATTATTTTATATGTTGACTGTTTAGTTCACATACTCCCTCCTTTTCGGTTTATAGGGATTATCTCAAAATTTTAGTTTTTCAATTTTATAACGCTCAATTTGGTTGTTTTCCATCACATGTTCAGATTCCAAGGTGCATTAAATCATTGCATGCAAGTATTAAGAGAAAATTGACCAATGCATGTACTTTATGCATGCATGCATTGCAATTTATGCATTGATAAGCATATTTTTTTGAGGAAAATAAGTGCATTAATTAGGTGCTTTTGCAAACTACAAAAAGTATTCCACCATTCATCATCTACCTTGGTTGGTGACATTTTTGAATTGAGCCCTATAAACCGAAAAGGAGGGAGTAATTGGCAAATAGATCTCGCCGCCACCCCCCGCCTCTTGACTCGGGCGCGCCTGCCCCCCTCAGCAAGTCCGCTCGCGCGCCCCATGGAGTCGCCGGCCATATCCACTGGGGAATGGCTGGAAGACAGGCAGATGTACAAGATGCATCTCCCACATGTCTACAAAGCCTTCCCGCGGATGCTCTAGCCGCTCGACTCCGTCGCACCAGCGGTGCCGCGGGAGACTCGAGGGAGGAGATGGAGGGAGCGGGCAATGCGGATCCACGATGACGCTCTCTCCTGGACCCAATGCACGCATGAATGGAGGGAAGAAGAGGAGGAAGCTGCGAGGGAGGAAGCCGAGGAGGGATCGAATCTGTTCTCTCAATCGCGCAGGTATGCTCGGATGTGCAAGGATCATGTGGATTGAGAGCTACTGAATCTAGCCCTGCGGATCTACTTCGAAGGAGATTTCTCGGAGAAGCACAGGATGCCCCACCCCAGTGAGCCACTGATTGCGTTCGTTCGATGGGCGAAAGGAGAAGTGAATTCAGGAGATCCACGCCGTGCTGCGAGATGAGAATGCTTGACTAGACTCCTGCCCACCAACACGCCACCGGAGCCGGAGCAGGTGGATCCCCTACCTTACCTCTCCCCAAACCTGTAGAAGATTGAAATTAGGCTTGCAATCTGCTTCAATTGAGCTGTCTGGTGGTTATTTCTGCTTCCTGAGAGACAACATCTGGCTGGAGGATGAGCAGGAACCAGGAACTCCGATGAATTTCCCCTATCACAATGGGCGGGGGCACCGGTTGGGCAGTGGTATGGCCCACCTCCGCCCCAAATGGGGGCAAAATCTGGGTAGGCTCCTGTAATTGCCCAAGATCAATCTACTGGTGGTTCTAACTCTCAGATTAGTGGGAAATCTCAAGGCAAGAATCAACAAAAGAAGAGATAGGACATCCAGAAAACTGCTCCTGCCCATGCTTCAGGCCTTATGGCATATTTTGAGGTGATCTGCTACAACTGTGGGGAACCAGCGCATCATTTGGATAAATGTGTCAAGCCCAAGAGTTGTTTTATCTACAAAATGGTTACCATCAAGTTGAGAATTACCCTGTCAGAAGGAAAACCCACAGTTCTGCTAGATATGTTGGAAGTGATAGAAATACTGCTTACTTCCATGCAGTAGCTAACCAGAGGAGGAGGAAAACCCTCATTCACTCCCTTGATGGCCCTAATGGCCCTGTTACTGAGGTAGATGAGATGCTGAAAGTGGCTAGTGACTTCTACAAAGACCTGTTTAAGAAACAAAACCCTTCTGGGTTCTCTCTACAAAATAATTTTTTCTCTCCTTCTGAAAAGTCTCTCCTGCTGAAAATGAGCTGCTAGAAGCCCCTTTTTCAGAGACAGAGGTGAAGGAAGCCATTTTTAGCTCTTATCCTGATGGGGCTCCTGGTCCTGATGTGATTCCCTTCTTGTTTTACCAGCATTTTTGGGACTTGGTGAAAAATGGTCTCTTAGATCTTTTACAAGCCTTTCATAGAGGAGAGTTGGATCCAGCAACTTACTCATGGGGGGTCTGTTGGGGTCAAGTTAAATAACTATGAAAGTGATTTTTTTCCTTGCTGGTAAAGGCCTTAGGCAAGGTGACCCCATCTCCCCGCTTTTGTTTAATTTAGTAGTGGACGTTCTTACTAAAATGCTGAGCAAAGCTACTGATCATAGTCTGATTGCAGGGCTCTGTCCTGAGGTCTGCCCTGGTGGCATCATCTGCCTTCAATATGCAGATGATACCATCCTTTTCTTAGACAATGACTCCACACATGCTAGCAATATGAAAACTGTTCTAATCTGGTTTGGACAAGTCTCAGGCATGAGAATCAACTACTCTAAAAGTGAACTCATCCCTATCAACATGGATGATCAGGAGTTAGCTGACTTCCTCTCTATTCTAGTCTGTAATAAAGGTAACTTCCCCATTAAGTACCTAGGTATCCCTCTCCACTATGATAAACTGAGGGGAGAGGATATCCAACCCCTTCCGGATAAAATCATTAAAAGGATTGCTGGGTGGAGGGGAAAACTTCTCTCTTACAGAGGTAGATTGATCCTCATACAAGCTTGTTTGGCTAGCATTCCAGTGTATCTCCTCTCCTTCTTCAAGTTCCCTAAATGGGCAGTGAACCTCATCAATTCTCAGATGTCTCATTGCTTGTGGAATGATTTTGAGGGAAATAGGAAGCTACACCTTGCTAATTGGGCCCTAGTCTCTATGAAAAAAGATTTTGGAGGCCTAGGCATACCTAACCTCCAAGAAATTAACATCTGTCTTCTAGGGTCTTGGATTAAAAGATTCTATGAGGAAGACCTGAAACCCTGGAAGCTTCTTACTGCCCATAAATACCTAGGAAATAAACCTAATATTTTTGTCCCTTCCTCCAACCCTAAGACCTCTAGATTCTGGAAAGGACTAAAATCTATTATGCATGCTGTGAAATTTGGCTACAGATGGAACATAGGGGATGGGAGCAGAACTAGGTTTTGGGAAGATAGTTGGTTTGGCACATCCTCCCTAGCAGTCCAATTTTGGCCTATTTACTTTGTCCGCAATGAGGTTAACAAAATTGTCAATGAAGTTTGGGACGGTCAATGCCTAAAACTCTCTTTAACAAAAGCATTACCTTTACTGCCAAGCCGGATGCCCTGATTTGGCAGCTGGACAATAAGGGGAAGTATTCCTCCAGCTCCCTCTATCGTGTTATCAACTTTAGAGGGGTTCAACCCGTGTTTATCCCTGCTGTCTGGAAATTGAGAGTTCCCCCTAAAATTCATGTATTTCTCTGGCTCCTCTCCAAAAACAAATTGATGACTAGGGATAACCTTAGGAAGAGACACATCATCAAACCCCTTGATTGTGTATACTGCTTGGAACAAGAGTCTTGTTCTCACCTATTTTTTGAATGTATAGTTGCTAAACATCTCTTGGCCCACATTGAGGAATATTTCTCTAGTCAGATTGGCTCATCCTGCGAATTTGTCGCCAGATTCTGGATTGCTACCAAAAAGTGCTCAGTTTTAAACACTGTTAGCTCAGCTGTCCTTTGGTGCCTCTGGAAATATAGAAATGCTATGATTTTCAGTAACACCTCCTGGATTTCCATTCCGCAGGTCTTGAGGTTGATCAGGAACATGGTGTGGAACTGGGCGATTCTCTCCTTTGGATCGGACAAGGACAAGTTGATGAGCTTCGTGGAAACCCTAACAAGATCCCTCTAGAAACCGTTGGCGATCACTTGTGGCTGAACAAGGCTCGACCTGCTCTGGGGCTGGACCCGTGGGCTCGTCTCAAGATCTCTGATGAATATGATGGGCACCTGGCGCCGAAAAAGAGGGACATCCACCATACTACGCCTTCCAGCCCGGTCTCTCCGCTTGCTTACTGGTCGCCGCAGGCTGACACGGCCCCTCGGCTGAAGACCATGAAGGCTTCGCTGGACCCTCCTTGTGTCATTTGAGTGCTCTATCCGCTCTGCCTTTGGCATCGCTCGGGTGATTTGTGTTATACAGAGAACTTGTTCGTCCACCCCCCTAGTTTGTAGCTTTGCGACCTTTGCTTTCGAACTGCTCTTTGAGCTGCTCTATCAGAATATGTTGTGGTTTCGTTCTCAGCAATGGAACCGGGGAGATGCTCCCTGTTTTTCTAAAAAAAATTATTTCATATGTTATTTTATATTATTTTTATTGTCATCATATATTTAACAGATACTTACATATGTAAGAAAACAATATCCCACATCTTATTAACTTATAAAAATAATTTCTTAACAAATAAAATCCTGGATTGTTTTGGCACGAAAATCCTAGTGATTGTGTACAAAAGCTTGCTAAGATTTAAGGACGAATGTAATAATATCACTTATTATTTAAATATATTTATAACAAAATGCTCAGCCCCTTTTTATTTTTTTATAACATTGCTGGCCCAACCCAACATTATAATTAGAATCAGCTCAGCAAAATCGTGTATTTCGAGAAAGTGCAAATGGCATGTAATTTTTTAGGAAATAAAATAAACGGGCCGCATGGACGCTACATTATTTGTTCACCCAGCCCAGCTAATGGATGTAATTCAAAAAAGAAGATCAAATTGACTGTAAATTCTACCATGCAAAAAAGACTGTAGATTCTGAAAAATGGGTTGAATACGTGCCACATTTTTGGAGGCTGAAATGTGGGCCACTAGGTCGAAGCCAATGCATGTCTTTGTAAATTTAGTCAACAAATGATTCTGACATGTTAGCCATTGGATTTACATCCAACGACAGGCATCCATCTTCAATCTCTCGTCTTCTTCCTCCAGCGCCGCCGGGACCACCTCCCGCCTCCTGCTGCTAGCAGCTCTGCTTAGCACGCTTCGCTATGAAGCGCTACTCCACCGTTGGCCAGGCCATCCCTCCACCCCTCCACACCTCCTATTCTTCTCCACCGACTGCCGAACCACACCGCACTAGAACCAGTTAACCCTCGTACACCTCTCCATATGCGACTCTACTCCCGCGTCTTCCCATCTCCAGCTCGTTGCTGTCCGGGGCCTCGCCGTCGTCCACCACCTTGGATGCGCTCAGCGCGGCGTGGTCAACATGGTCAACGAACGACACCATCAGAAGTAGACTCTGCGTGGAGAGGCTGACAGCTGGGTCCACGGCCGCACACAAGGAAATGCCTCCTTATTACGTGCAAAATTATGATTCCTCCACCTGACATCTGGGACCCACCAGAAGGGCCTCTGTATTTCGCAAAATAAAGTGCCCCCCGCTGACATGTCGGACCCACCAGCTATCTTCGCACGCAAAGAAGTTCCTCCTTATTACGCACAAAAAAAATGAATATTCCCCCTGCCAGCTGGAACCGAGCATAGTGGGAGGCTGACTTGTGGGCCTACCAAGTTGACGGGGACGGATGGCTTTCTCAACCTAGTCAACATGAATGATTCTAGGTCCTGTTACCGTACGATGTTCATCGAACGGCCGTAGTGCTTCTTCAACCTATGGTCTTCTTAATCCAGCCGCCCAAACCAGCGCCGGTCGTGCCGCGTGCTCCTGCCTCCCATGGCCGGCTGTGATGCCGCGGAGGCCTCACCGCCCCCTACTACTCCCAGCGCTGGCCAGGCCATCCCTCTACTCACCCACACCCCCTGTTAATTTGTGGCGACATCAGCCTCACACCGTAGCCGAGCCACTGAACCCTCGTACTCCTCTTCGTGTGGGCATCCACTGCCGTGTCTTCCCCGGCTCCGAGTCGTCCCCTTCCTAGTCCTCACCGTCGTCCACCGCCCTGGTGCTTTTGACGCGGCATGGTCAACATGGTCAACGACCGTCTTCCATCGGAAGAGTACTGTACGTGCAGAGGCTGACAGCTGGGTCCACGAGAGCCGCAAGGAAGTGCCTCCTTATTACGCGTAAAATAATTATTCCTCCACCTGACAGCAGGGACCCACCGGACGGGCCACCAGTATTTTGCAAAAAAAATCGTTTCCCCCTGACTGCTGGGACCCACCGGACGGGCCACCGTATTTCGCGAAAAAAACGTTCCCCCCGCTGTCAGCTCGGACCCACCGGAAGTGCCTCCTTATTAAGCACCAAAAAATGAATACTCCCCCGGCTAGTTGGGACCCACCTTGATGGGAGGCTGACTTGTGGGCCTACTAAGTTGACGGGGACGAAGGGCTTTGTCAACTTAGTCAATATGAACGATTCTAGCTCCAGTGACCGTACGATGTCCATCCAACGGCCATAGTGCTTCTTGAACCTCTGGTCTTCTTGCTCTAGCCGCCCAAAGCAGCGCTGGTCATGCCGCATGCTCCTGCCTCCCCTGGCCGGCTGTGCTGCCGCAGAGGCCTCACCGCCCCTACTATTCCCACCGCTGGCTAGGCCCTGCGGCGATGGCAGCCTCACACTGCAGCCGAACCAGTGAACCCTCGTAGTCCTCTCTGCGCGGGCTTCCACTGCCGCGTCGTCCCCTTCCTAGGCCTCGCCGTCGTCCACCGCCGTGGTGCTCTCTGTGCGGCGTGGTCAACGTGGTCAAGGAACGACTTCCATCGGAAGAGTATTGTACGTGGAGAGGCTGACAGCTGGGTCCACGGCCACAGCACAGTTTTTTTTTGTGATTTGCCATGTATGTCGCTTTGTCAGGCCTGTTCGGCTGCAAATCTTTCAAGACGAGGAGAGCTTTCATTCGGCTGGCCGAGAAAATGGCCCATCAGTAATGAGAAATGGGTGTACATTTTTAAAACACATCAAACCGGCAATTAGTTTCAAATATCTTTTTTCAGTTCAAGATTTTAAATTACATTAATTTTTATGCATGGAGAATTTGTTGGATTTTATATTGATATACATTTATTTTTAAAATCAGTTTGAATGTGAGTCGAAATTTCGGGATTAAAAACAGTTCGGACCGCATCGAAATATGCAAAATTTCATATAATTTTTTAACCGTTGCCACAATATGGGTTGCAATGCTAACAAAAAGAATATGGCCTCCAAAAAAACTTTAGAATTAGCAAATGGGCTGTATATTATTAGAAATAATGGCAGATGGGCTGTATGCTGTTTTTCACAGATTTGAGGCTTTCCTAAAAAAATGTTGACGCAGAAGCATTGACTATTGGATGTCCATCCAACGGCCGTCGTGCTTCTTCAATCTCTGCTCTTCCTGCTCCAGCCGCTCAAAGAAGCGCCGGCGGGACTGCCTGCTCCCTCCTCCTCGCGGCCGGCTGTGCTACCGCGCAGGCCTCACCGCCCGACCGTACTCCCATCGCTGGCCTAGCCATCCCTCTACTCACCCACACCTGCTGTTATTCTCTGGCGACGACAGACGAACCAGTAAACCCTTGTACAGTAGTACTCCCCTCCGCGTGGGAAACAACTGCTGAGTCTTCCCTGCCTCCGTGTCGTCCCCTTCCTAGGCCTCGCCGTCATCCACTGCCCTGGTGCTCTCAGTGCGGCATGGTCAACATGGTCAAGGAACGACTTCCATCGGACGTGGACTGTACATGGAGAGGCTGACAGCTGGGTCCACGGCGGCAGCAAGGAAGTGCCTCCTTATTACGCAGAAAATAATGATTCCTCCACCTGACAAGGGACCCACCGGACGGGCCACCATATTTCGTGAAAAAAATGTTTCCCCCCTGACTGCTAGGACCCACCAGCTACACCTTCGCACGCAAGGAAGTGCGTCCGGGCAAAAAAATGATTCGTCCCCCTGACTGCTGGGACCCACCAGCTACATCTTCGCACACAAGGAAGTGCATCCGGGCAAAAAAAACCAAAACGATTCGCCCCCCTGACTGTTGGGACCAACCAGCCCCTCGACTGCTGGGACCCACCAGCTACATCTTCGCACGCAAGGAAGTGCGTCCGGGCAAAAAAAAACGATTCTCCCCCTGACTGCTGGGACCCACCAGCTATATCTTCGCAGGCAAGGAAGTGAATGACAATCGGGACCCACCTGGTCGAAAAGTACGTGGCGTTGTCATTCTGTTCGCGAACGTGTACGTACATATATACTGGTGGATGTAGAGGCGCGCACGTGTCGTAGTAGAGGCGGCCAGGGTGCAAGAAAGAAAATACGGCCACGCATGTGTACGTACGGGCGGGGTCTCGAACGCCTACTCGCGCATACGTACGGTGAGGGCTCGTGTACATGGCTGGGTCGAAACGGAGAAACAGCGTCGTCGTCGTGTTCATGGGGAGGCGACGGAATGCGTCATGTTCATCGGGAGGCAACACGGCTGGGTCGGAATGGAATGCATGGTCGTGTTCATCGGGAGGGCTTGGACGGAAGAGGCAATGGAAACGAGGCCTGGCATACCGCACAACGGAGGAAACGGACCTCCTACGGTCGAAACGGGGGTCCTGTTGATCGGGAGGGGTGTGGCGTACCGCAAAACGGAGGAAACAGACCTCCTACGGTCAAAACGGGGGTCCTGTTGATCGGGTGGGGTGTGGCGTACCGCAAAACGGAGGAAACGGACCTCATACGGTTGAAACGGGGGTCCTGTTGATCGGGAGGGGTGTGGCGTACCTCAAAACGGAGGAAACGGACCTCCTATGGTCGAAACGGGGGTCCTGTTGATCGGGAGGGGTGTGGCGTACCGCAAAACGGAGGAAACGGACTTGTGTTGGAGCACTACGGTCGAAACGGGGGTCCTATTCATCGGGAGGGGTGTGGCGTACCGCAAAACGGCACTCCATGGGATACTGTTCATCTCCACCGTTGACCCCCTCCAGCCTCCACAAGCTACTGTTCATCCACCGTCGACCTCCTCCAGCCTCCACGGGCTCCTGTTCATCCAGCCTCCACCGCGCGCTACTCCACCGGCTACTGTTCAACCACCCCTCCACTGTCTACTGTTCATCCAGGCCTCCACACCACGGGGTCCTGTTCAACCACCCCTCCACGGGCACCCCTCCACCATCTACTATTCATCCTGCCCTCCACACCACGGGGTCATATTCATCCACCCCTCCATGGGCACCCCTCCACCATCTACTGTTCATCCAGCCCTCCACCACACCACGGGGTCCTGTTCATCCGGAGGCAACGCCACTGCTCACTATTCATCCAAACCCCCTCGCAACGCTCACTGTTCATCCCATCGATCGGCTTCAGTTAGCAGCAGTAGCCAAGGAATCGCTCGATCGGGTTCAGTTAACCGCCATCGATCGATCGCTCGGATTTAGTAACGCGTAGCCTGCAGTGCAACCGCTCGGGTTCAGTTAGAGCCCAACGCCTCGCTCGGGTTCAGTTAGAGCCAACGCCTCGCACACACGCGCGTACGTGTACGAGAGAAACGCGCATCGCTCGGCCCCCGACCTCCCACCGTAACCGGGAACTCCCCGAAATTTTCCTCCCCCTCGCTTCTACCACGGTTTTTTCCGTCTTGGACGGCCCAAAGAATGTCATGCAGCTGCGTCTCCGGCCCACGCAGGATGAAAAGCTCATTTTCTGTCATGATTTTTTGTCATAGAAGTAGGAGCCCACCACATCTATGATGATACCGGGTTTTGTCACAATTATCGTCATAGAAGTGTCATATGTATAACAGAAATTGTTTTCGTTCGGCCCAAAATGTCATGGATGTGTCTTTTTTTTGTAGTGTACACTTGTGCTGAGGTCAAGATATTCCATTCCAAACACATAAATCTTGATCTCTAGCCCTTCCCAAGTTGCTTTCCACTCAAATCATCTTTCTACCAAATCCAATCCCATGAGAGTGAGAGAGTTGAGTGTTGGGGATACTATTATTTGAAGCACAAGAGCAAGGAGTTCATCATCAACACACCGTCTATTACCTTTTGGAGAGTGGTGTCTCCTAGATTGGTTAGGTGTCACTTGGGAGCCTACGTCAATATTGTGGAGTTGAACCAAGCAGTTTGTACGGGCAAGGAGATCACCTACTTCGTGAAGATCTACCCTAGTGAGGAAAGTCCTTCGTGGGCGATGGCCATGGTGGGATAGACAAGGTTGCTTCTTCGTGGACCCTTCGTGGGTGGAGCCGTCCGTGGACTCGCACAACCATTACCCTTCATGGGTTGAAGTCTCCATCAACGTGGATGTACGATAGCACCACCTATCGGAACCACGCCAAAAATCTCCGTGTCTCCAATTGCGTTTGCAAACTCCAATCCCATCCCTTTACATTCTTGCAAAGTTGCATGCTTTACTTTGCGCTTCCCATATACTCTTGTCATGCTTGCTTGATATGTATTGTGAATGTTTAAACATGTTCTAATACTCCACCTCAACTTAAAGAAATAAAAAACCGCCACTTTTCTTTGTTAAGTGTCTATTTACCCCCCTCTAGACACCTCTTCTCGATCCCATTCAATTGGTATCAGAGCATTGGTCTCCATTGCTTTGGTTTAATCACCATTGGAGGAAGATGGATGAGTCTACATTGGGGAGTCTTAGACATGGAGTGCCTATTCTTGATGGAGAGTACTTTCACGAGTGGAAAATTGAGATGCTTGAGATTTTCAATGAATATCATTTGAACAAGTACAATACTAGCCCTTGTGCACCTCATGTTGATCCTTTGCATCCTACCCTTGATGAGTCTATTGACATGATCCGCAATCTTAGGACTGTCAATTTAATCACTAGAGGTTTGCCTAGAAACTTGCTTGCTAGCTTGCCTGCTCTTGATTGTGCCTACACCATATGGAGATTTCTTGAGGAACAATTTCCAAACTATTCCTTGAAAAACTTAGATGAGATTCTTCATAAGTCCATTGCCTTGAGTAAGATGAATTCCAAAGATCCCAAATTTGGTGATTGTTTATTTGAGCTTACTAATCTTACGAGTGCCAAAGGAGATGTTGGAATCATTAGCAATGTCATTTCCGAAGTCATTAGAATTAATAGAGATGAACATTGTTACAGTCATACTTCTAATGAATCACTCTCTCTAGGAATTGATCCACCACATGATGATGTTGAACATGGGTACTATGATGAGGATGATGATAGTGACTATGATCTTGATGATGCAATGAGACACTTTGGTCTTATGGCCAATCTTCGCCACTACATGGTTGGAGGAAAGGAATGGGTTCTTGATAGTGGGTGTACCGATCATATGACCAGAGACAAAGATATGTTTCGTGATCTTGCTGAAAACGACAGCCCTCGAAAGTATGTCACCTTTGGTGATTACTCAAAGGGTAAGGTGGTTGTCCTTGGTAAGGTGGCCATCTCACATGATAGCTCTATACAAAATGTTATGCTTGTTGAATCTCTTGGTTAAAATTTACTTTCCGTATCTAGACTTGCTGACTTTGGTTTTAATGTCCTATTCACTAAAGTAGATTGCCAAGTGTTTCATAGAGATAATCATAAAATGGTCTTTACCGATACACGTAGAGGTGATCTATATATTGTTGATTTCACTAGAAAGGCTCAACCTAGAACTTCCCTAATTGCTAAATCCTCGAAAGGTTGGTTGTGGCATGGAAGGTTAGGTCATGTGGGCATGCGAAATTTTGATAAGCTTATTAAAGGTGATCATATCCTCGGATTAAAAGATGTTATATTTGACAAGGATAGACTTTGTATTGCTTGTCAAGCAGGAAAACAAGTTGGAGGAAGTCACCCCGTGAAGAACATTATGACCACGAGAAGACCGCTCGAGCTACTTCATATGGATCTCTTTGGTCCCAATGCCTACAAGAGTCTCGGTGGTAACTCATTTGGTCTAGTTATAGTTGATGATTTTCACGATTTACGTGGGTGTTCTTTCTTGATGATAAATCCCAGGTCCAAAAGAACTTCAAGAACTTCGCTAGGAAGGCCCAAAATCAATTTGAAGTGAAGATCAAGAAGGTTCGCAGCGACAATGGAACGGAGTTCAAGAATGCAAATGCGGATACCTTTCTTGACGAAGAAGGGATTTCACATGAGTTCTCGGCTACGTACACACCTCAACAAAATGGAGTTGTTGAGAGGAAGAACCGAACCCTTATTGAGATAGCGAGAACGATGCTTGATGAGTACAAGACTCCAAAACACTTTTGGGCGAAAGCGGTTGCAGCCTGTCATGCAACAAATCACTTGTATCTTCACAAGCTGCTCGGTAAGACGGCATACGTGCTTCTCACCGGTAACAAACCCCAAGTTGGATACTTTCGAGTATTTGGCTCAAAGTGCTACATTCTTGATAAGAATCGTCGTTCTAAATTTGCTCCTAAATCTCATGAAGGTTTCCTACTTGGTTATGGGTCAAACTCTCACACTTACCGTGTATCCAACAATTTCACCCGAAAGGTTGAAGAGAAAGTAGATGTGAAGTTTGATGAATCTAACGGCTCGAAAGTAGAGCAATTTCCAATTGATGTAGGGGATTAGGATCCTTCGGAAGCAATCCAAGACTTGTCTATTGGCAAGATTCATCCAACGAAGGTGAAGGAGAGTACCTCATCCGTCCAAGTGGAAGCTTCTACCTCACGACAAGGTGAACCAAGAGTTGATACGTAAGCATCCACAAGTGGGACGCACCAAAATGAAGAAAACAAGGAAGTACACCAAGATGAACCTAATCAACCTTCTTCTCCACCAAGACAAGAGAACAACAACGCCAATAATGAAGAAGGCCAAGAAGAAGGACAAGATGATGAAGAGGATGTTCCACCCCGACCCAAGCAAAAGCTTTCAAGAGTTTGAGCAAGAGTCTCAAGAGACCATCACGTCGAACAAATCTTCAATGATATTCAAACCGGGAGAATCACTCGCTCTAAAACTCGTTTGGCTAACTTTTGTGAACATTATTCATTCATCTCTAGCATTGAACCTATGAAGGTTGAAGAAGCATTGGAAGATCTGGATTGGATAAACGCCATGCATGAAGAGCTACACAACTTCGAGAGAAATCCAGTGTGGACATTGGTCGAGAAGACAACAACCACAACATCATTGGTACCAAATGGGTGTTTCGCAACAAGCAAGACGAAGATAGTCAAGTCATTCACAACAAAGCACGTCTCGTCGCCCAAGGCTACACTCAAGTCGAAGGTATGGACTACGTGAGACATATGCCCCCGTTGCTAGACTTGAGTCCATCCGCATCTTACTTGCCTATGCTAATCACCATGATATCACCTTGTACCAAATGGACATTAAAAGTGCTTTTCTAAATGGTGAAATTGAGGAGGAAGTTTATGTTAAACAACCTCCCGGCTTTGTCAATCCTAAGAAACCCGATCATGTATATAAACTTCACAAAGCTCTTTATGGTCTTAAACAAGCTCCTAGAACGTGGTATAAATGCTTGACCAAGTTCCTTATTGAAAAAGGCTTTGAGATTGGAAAAATACATTCTACTCTTTTTACTAAAAGGGTTAAAGGTGAATTATTTGTGTGACAAATTTATGTTGATGATATAATATTTGGTTCGACTAACCCTCATTTTAGTGAAAAGTTTGGGAAGGTAATGTCGGAGAAGTTTGAGATGTCTATGATGAGTGAACTCAAGTTCTTTCTTGGTTTGCAAATCAAGCAAAACTAAGGAAGGCACCTTCGTTTCTCAAACAAAGTACACCAAGGAATTATTCAAGAGGTTCAATATGCAAGAATGCAAAGGTATGAAAACTCCCATGCCTACCAGTGGACATCTTGACTTGACCAAGGATGGCAAACCGGTTGACCAAAAGGTTTATCGCTCTATGATTGGTTCATTATTATATCTATGTTCCTCCCATCCCGATATTATGCTAAGTGTGTGCATGTGCGCACGATATCAAGCGGCCCCCAAAGAATGTCATCTTAAGGCTATGAAAAGGATAATGAGATACTTAATACATACACCAAATTTTGGCATTTGTTATCCTAAGAGGTCCTCTTTTGATCTTGTTGGCTATTCCAATTCAGACTATGCCAGAGACAAGGTTGATAGAAAGTCCACTTTTGGTACTTGTCAATTTCTTGGTAGATCTCTTGTGTCTTGGTCCTCCAAGAAACAAAACTCAGCATCCTTATCCACCGCCGAAGCGGAATACATTGCCACCGGTTCATGTTGTGCTCAATTACTTTGGATGACCCAAACTCTTAAAGATTATGGGATCAATGTGAAACATGTTCCATTGCTTGGTGACAATGATAGTGCTATTAAGATTTCTCACAATCCCGTGCAACATTCTCGAACTAAGCATATTGAAGTTCGTCATCATTTCATTTGAGATCATGTTGCTAAAGGGGACATTGATCTTAAACATGTTCGTACCGATAAGCAATTGGTGGATATATTCACCAAACCTCTTGATGAAAAAGTCTTTTGCCGTTTGAGAGGTGAATTGAACATCATTGATGCTTCAAACTTGGAGTAGGAACTCCATTTGGATACATGCAAGGCATGAGCCTATGACTAATCCTTGACTCTTCTCTTATGATGATAATCATATGTCTTGGATATATCTGTACCCTTGCATGCTATCTAACCCTTGTAGGTACTGGGATGAATCAAAATCTATGAGATTGCAAATCACTCACATCTTGAGAAATCTCTATATCACCAAGTCTCTAGAACATGGTGGTCGAAGACAAGGAAGCATGAAACCATTCAACATATCCTGTGATAAAATCTTTATATCAAATTCATGACTGTCATTTTCGATACACAAGTGCTCTTCCTTGCAAGACTAACCCATGTAGGTAGATGAACTCAAACTACAAGTGGTGCTCCCAATCATTGATGACCTACATCGACCTTGAGCAACCCACACAAGTTCAACTACATGACTAAGATCAACAACACCACCCAAGGTATGCCATTCCATCTTAGAGAAGCTTTACCCCAAGATATGGGTCAAACCAGCTCAACAAGATGTGAATACATCAAATGCTTAAACGAAAAATGGTAACGCCATTTTGAGCTTAAACGACAAGTATGACCTACGATCAAGTGTTTTCACTTGACTCCTCAGTCAATATACTCTAACATAGGTGACTTTGTCACCACCCATTTCTAGATGAAGTTCTCTAGTGTTTTTCTGAGTTTTTGCATTTGTTCTTTGCATGGTTGTTCCCAACTTCATCTAGATTTTCCTTTATCTGTTTTCTTCTACATTTTCTGCATCCAATTCATTGCAAATCCTTCAGTTAATTCCTTGTGAACACTTGAGAGATCTTATTTGCCTAGTGAGCTGAGGTGACAAGTGTTCTCTCTGTGTTGAACTCGGTCATACCGATCTGTTGCTTCCGGTCAAACCGAACCAATTCGGTACCACCGAAGACTACAGCTCGGTATCACCGATTTCATTGCAGAGAAGACAATGTGCCATATGTTCCTGTAGTTTCATTTCAGCTTCACCCAATGATTCTTGTCCTCTACCAGCATCACATTCTATATGGTGCTTTGCTTTGTGACTCAAGGACCAAACCTTTTGACTCACACTCCAGAAGACCCCTTCTTGGAAATTGATGTCAAAGGGCGAGAGAGATCACATCAAAGCATATTCTCTTCAAAGGGGGAGAAAGAGAAAAAGGGAGAGAGAGGTAATCATATCAAAGACCCCAGATGCTTGGTGTTCAAGAGGAGAGAAGTCACATGTCTTTAATAGGGGAAAGACATGTCTATGTCATGTTTATGATCTATTTTACTCTGTTTTTGCTTCCCTATGTTCTCCCATTATCCAATACAAGATTCAGGGCGAGAAAGACGCTAGGGAAGGAATTCATTGAATTCATTGCATATCTTTACCTTTTGGGGACATGTATATAAACAATAGAGTACCTAGTATTCACTATCTACATGTCATCCCAATCTTGGTACTCTTGTGGTTTTCTGTTTGCTCTGGTTAGTAGATGTTTCTGTGTTATCTAACCTTGTTTACCCAAGTTCATCTCTCTCAAAGCTAGCTCAAGACCACAAGGTAAGTATATGCATCACATTCATGTGCATGAGGATTTCTTGCTGATGTACATACTGTTTGCAAGAAGGACTCATGAGCATGTAGGTACATTTCCCATACTCACACCATTTTCTCTAATGCATATAGCCAAGATACATGTAACTCATGGCTTACTCTGTCATGCTTATGCATTCACATGCTCCTATATTCCATATTTACATGATTGCATACATGTAGGGGGAGCCTATGCATGTTACATGTCCTTCTAAAGCTTTACTTGTTATTCTTCATGTCTTTATCTAAAGCTTTGATGTATGTTGTCATCAATTACCAAAAAGGGGGGAGATTGAAAGCACAAGTGCTCCCTGGGTGATTTTGGTAATTAATGTCAACATATCTCTTGTTGGACTAATGTTTTCATCTAGTATGTTTCAGATAAGTTCAGTAATCGAGTGGCATGGACTAGAAGATGTGGAACCCCTTCAAGATGATGAGGACAAAGGATTGGCGCAAGCTCAAAGCTCTGGACTGAAGAGTCAAGTTCCACTCAGAGTCAAGAGATTCAAAAACAACGAAGTTAAGATAAATCCCACGAGGTTCCAGATCGCAGATTAAAGTACTCGGGCATCTGGCCCGAAGGAGTTTAACGGTTACAAAACCACTCGGCATACCGAGGAAAATTTAATCGAATCATAAAAAGTTTGTTCACTCCGTAGTAGGAGGACTGGCAGGCTCGACAAACTCATCCAGGTCGATTCCATCTGCAATTCGAGTAGCGGCAGCAATGAAGGTCTCCATGAAAGACTGGAAGTCAAGTCTCTTGGTGTTGGCAACCTTGATCGCCGCTAACTTCTCCTCTCTGGCCTCCTTGCAATGGACGCGAACAAAAGACAGAGCCACATCGGTAACGCATCAAGCTGATGACTTCTTCCATTCCTGCACTCAACCAGGGATCTCATTGAGTCCAGTCATCAAGGACTCGAGGTCATTTTGGAGCGTCTCCCTCGGCTAAAGCGTCGTGTCAATCCACGACACCGCAACCTTCAGTAGAGCGAGGTAGTCTGTAACGCTGGCAAGACGGGATTCCAGTCGAAGCACGTTCATGGAAGCTTCGTCCTTGACAGGGGAGTTGACGGGGTCCAAGCTTGTCTTGATTCGCCCAGTTTCCTCCTCAAAGTTTTGACAGAATTATACAACCACAAATAACTAGTTAGTCGACGGCTTATTGGTGAATCGATGATTGTCGGTGTCAAAACCGGCGGATCTTGGGTAGGGGGTCCCGAACAGTGCGTCTAAGGCGGATGGTAACAGGAGGCGGGGGACACGATGTTTACCCAGGTTCAGGCCCTCTCGATGGAGGTAATACCCTATGTCCTGCTTGATTGATCTTGATGATATGAGTATTACAAGAGTTGATCTACCATGAGATCGTAGAGGCTAAACCCTAGAAGCTAGCCTATGGTATGATTGTATGTTGTCCTACGGACTAAACCCTCCAATTTATATAGACACCGGAGGGCTCTAGGGTAACACAGAATCGGTTACAAGGGAGGAGATCTACATATCTATATTGCCAAGCTTGCCTTCCACGCCAAGGAGAGTCCCATCCGGACACGGGACGAAGTCTTCAATCTTGTATCTTCATAGTCCAACAGTCTGGCCAAAGGATATAGTCCGGCTGTCCGGAGACCCCCTGAGGGTGTCCTGGATTAGGGGGTGTTCGGATAGCCGAACTATACCTTCAGCCGAACTCCTGGACTATGAAGATACAAGATTGAAGACTCCGTCCTGTGTCCGGAAGGGACTTTCCATGGCGTGGAAGGCAAGCTTGGCGATACGGATGTTCAGATCTCCTACCATTGTAACCGACTCTATGTAACCCTAACCCTCTCCGGTGTCTATATAAACCGGGGGGTTTTAGTCCATAGGACAACATACACATCAACAATCATACCATAGGCTAGCTTCTAGGGTTTAGCCTCTCTGATCTCGTGGTAGATCTACTCTTGTACTACCCATATCATCAATATTAATCAAGCAGGACGTAGGGTTTTACCTCCATCGAGAGGGCCCGAACCTGGGTAAAACTTCGTGTCCGTTGCCTCTTGTTACCATCCGACCTAGACGCACAGTTCGGGACCCCCTACCCGAGATCCGCCAGTTTTCACACCGACATTGGTGCTTTCATTGAGAGTTCCTTTGTGCCGTCGCTGTCAAGCCCGATGGCTCCTACGATCATCAATGGCGATGCAGCCCAGGGTGAGACCTTCCTCCCCGGACAGATCTTCGTCTTTGGCGGCTTCGCACTGCGGGCCAATTCACTTGGCAATCTAGAGCAGATCGAACCCTCTGCGAGAATCGTGACTCCACGGAGCCTGATTCTTCTCCGGACTCCGAACCCTCCGCGCCCCTGCCGATCGAATCCGATTGGGCGCCGATCATGGAGTTCACGGCCGCGGACGTCTTTCAGCACTCGACTTTCGGCGATATCCTGAAGTCACTTAGGTCTCTCTCTTTATCAGGAGAGCCCTGGCCGGACTACGGTCAGCAAGGTTGGGGTACGGACGATGAAGAAATTCAAAACCCACCCATCACCCACTTTGTAGCCACTGTCGACGACTTAACCGACATGCTCGACTTCGACTCAGAAGACATCGACGGTATGGACGCCAATGAAGGAGATGATGAAGAACCAGCGCCTACTAGGCCCTGGAAAGCCACCTCGTCATATGACATAGACATGGTGGACACCCCAAAGGAGGGAGAGGGCGATGGAACGGCGGAGGATGACCCCTCCAAGAAACAGCCCAAGCGCCGGTGTCAGCGGCGCCGCTCAAAATCCCGCCAACACAAAAACGGTGATTCCAGCACGGGAGATAATAATACTCCGGAGAGTGCCGAACAAAACCCCCTCCAGCAAGGTTTAGCACAGGAGGATGGAGAAACCAGCCCTCATGAGAGAGCGGCAGACAGAGAGGTCGAGGACGATAATTATATGCCTCCCTCCGAAGACGAGGCTAGCCTCGACGACGACGAATTCATCGTGCCAGAGGATCCTGTTGAGCAAAAGCGTTTCCAATGCAGGCTTATGGCAACGGCAAGAAGCCTCAAGAAAAAACAGCAACAGCTCCGAGCTGATCAAGATTTGCTGGTTGACAGATGGACCGAAGTCCTTGCGGCCGAAGAGCATAAACTCGAATGCCCCTCCAAGAGTTACCCAAAGCGCAGGTTGCTACCCCAATTAGAGGAGGAAGCACTTGATGTGGCCGAACGGCCACCTCGTGGCCGTGACAGAGAGGCCTCCCGGCCCTCCACTCAAGCCGCACCCCGTACCAAGGCACGGGAATATGCGCCGGACTTACGAGACATGTTGGAGGACAAGGCAAGGCAAACACGATCGATCTACGGATCGCGTGGGCACCCCACGGCTCCAGACGGTAACCGTCACGCCGGCCACAAATTCGGCAGGGCCGAACACAGTAAACAAAACTCATTGGAGCTACGTCATGATATCGCCCAGTACAGAGGCCCCGCACACCCACTGTGCTTTACAGACTAAATAATGGATCATCAAATCCCCGAGGGTTTCAAACACATAAACATCGGTCCATCTCGCGGCGACAACAGACCCTGCGGTATGGATCTAGGATTATCTCCTTCATATCCACCTGGCCCGCGGCGATGATTTTCATGCCATCAAATACCTCCCAGTCAAGCTTGAAGGACCAGCTCGGAATTGGCTCAACAGCTTGCCAACAGGATCAATTAGTTGTTGGGAGGACCTGGAAGCCGCATTCCTCGACAATTTCCAGGGCACTTATGTGCGACCCCCAGACGCCGATGACCTAAGTCACGTAATTCAACAGCCAGAGGAATCGGCAAGACAATTCTGGACACGGTTCCTAACAAAGAAAAACCAAATAGTCGACTGTCCGGACGCTGAGGCCCTAGCAGCCTTCAAGCACAATATCCGTGACGAGTGGCTGGCCCGGCACCTTGGACAGGAAAAGCCGAAATCTATGGCAGCACTCACGACACTCATGACCCGCTTTTGCGTGGGTGAAGATAGCTGGCTTGCTCGTAGCAACAATATGACCAAGAACCCTGGTAGTTCGGACACCAGGGACATTAGTGGCAGGTCGCGTCGCAACAAGCAGAAGCGCCGCATTAACGATGACAATGCTGAGGGTACGGCAGTTAATGCCGGATTCAGAGGCTCTAAATCCGGTCAGCGGAAAAAGCCATTCAAAAGGAATCCTAGGGGCCCGTCCAGCTTGGACCGAATACTCGACCGCTTGTGCCAAATACATGGCACCCCCGAAAAGCCGGCCAATCACACCAACAGGGATTGTTGGGTGTTCAAGTAGGCAGGCAACTTAAGCGCCGACAATGAAGACAAGGGGCTGCATAGCGATGACGACGAGGAGCCCCGGTCGCCGAACAACAATGGACAGAAGGGTTTTCCCCCACAAGTGCGGACGGCGAACATGATATACGCCACCCACGTCCCAAAAAGGGAGCGGAAGCGCACGTTAAGGGACGTATACGCGGTAGAGCCAGTCGCCCCAAAGTTCAACCCATGGTCCTCCTGCCCGATCACCTTTGATCGAAGAGACCATCCCACTAGCATCCGTCATGGCGGATTTGCCGCATTGGTTCTAGACCCAATTATTGACGGATTTCACCTCATAGAGTCCTCATGGACGGCAGCAGCAGCCAGAACCTGCTTTACCAGGATACAGTGCGAAAAATGGGCATCGATCCCTCGAGGATTAAGCCCACCAAAACGACCTTTAAAGGCGTAATACCAGGTGTAGAGGCCAAGTTTATAGGCTCAGTCACACTTGAAGTGGTCTTCGGATGCCCGGATAATTTCCAAAGCGAGGAATTGGTCTTCGACATAGTCCGATTCCGCAGTGGCTAACATGCACTGCTCGGACGAACCGCATTCGCCAAATTCAATGCGGCACCGCACTACGCATACCTTAAGCTCAAGATGCCAGGCCCTCGTGGAGTAATTACGGTCAATGGAAACACCGAATGCTCCCTCCGAACGGAGGAGCACACGACGGCCCTTGCAGCGGAAGTACAAAGCAGCCTCTGCAGGCAGTTCTCCAGTCCGACCATTAAACGTCCGAACACCGTCAAGCGTGCCCGGAGTAACCTACAACAAGACCGCCTGGCACGTTCCGAGCAGGCGTAGCAATACGGCCCCAACCTCAACCCTAGCAAAAAGGCGACGCTAGTACTTCGCGTACATAATCACGCTCTAGAAATACCATGGGCATCGAGGGAGGGGCACCATCACGGCACGCCCAAAACACGGCTTAAACCGCACCAGGGGCTGCCAATTTTTGACTTTTCTCTTACTTCTAGGACTCTACTCTTCGGAACGCCTGTTCGGCAGTTCAATTGCCGCACAAACGATGCAAGAACCAGGGAAGCAGACAAGCCATGCCGCATTACGTAAATCCTAGGTGGTCTCTATCATGAGCAGTATACCTGTTTCGCATACTATTCCGCAGCTTGCCCCTGGAGCAGACATGTTAAATAGTCCAACTTTTTGTTTATCGCATTACTTGTATCGTTCTGCTTTGATCGCAGCTATTTTTAATAAATAATGCATAGCTTTTGTCTATTTTTGCACTATCTTTTTATAAATAAATGTTCCTTAACGACATGTCGCACCCGTACAACTTGGTACGACCAAAATACGCCAGGGGCTTTTAGCACCCCTCAATATGGTGTAAGAAGTCCGAACACTTTCACAAGTGCGGCACCCCGAACTTATAGCATTATATGCATTGGCTCCGAATCATGTCTTGGGTCAAGAGTTGGGTTTGCTCGGCTCCTATGTTTTGGTGCCTTACGTTCCGCTATATCGGCTAAGGTAGCACTAGGAGAACCACTGCGATTGTGCCCCAGTTGAGCTGGGCCGAGCACCACAGTGGAGAAAGCTAAAACTGACTGTCATGATGAAGCGAGAGCTGGTCGCTGTTCGAGAGGTTTTTTTCGAGTCCCTAAAGACTTATGCCGCTTAGGGCGACGAGTCGGCTCTGTCTGGCCAAGGCGTGGATAGCGCCCTGAACTCGGTCTTCTGAATACTAGGGGCTTCGCCGAAATTTAAAATTATAGAATTCTATGGCTAAGTGAGAGTGTTCACGCATTATAGTCCGATTGCCTCGTTCGTCGGGCTGAGCGCCTCCCTCGAAGGACCCAAACATGGGAAAAAGAGCGCCCAGATTTATCCCCGAACACCCCAGCACTAGCGGCAAGGGGGCAGAAGCCGACAACTCGCCATCTCTCAGTATTGATAAACAGCCGCACAGAAGGTAATATTTTAAATTCAAGCAGCATTACTCAGCGCATATGAACAAGTTTTCAGCGCATAGGACAAAAACGAGCGAGTTTTACTCGAAAATTACATCCCTAGTACATTCATCCGCCACAAGGCGGGCACCCTTCAGAACATCCTTATAGTTATTTTTAGGCTTGCGATGCTCTTTCCCCGCTGGTGGCTCATCCTTCAGAAGCTTCTCCGCATCCAGCCTGCCCCAGTGCACCTTAGCGCGGGCAAAGGCCCTACGGGCACCTTCAATACATACGGAGTGCTTGATGACTTCGAGCCTTGGACAGGCCTCCACCAGCCGCCGCACTAGCCCGAAATAGCTCCCAGGCAGAGCCTCTCCAGGCCACAGCCGAACTAGGAGGCCCTTCATGGCCTGTTCGGCCGCCTTGTGGAGCTCGACCAGTTGCTTCAGCTGGTCGCTCAGGGGCATGGGGTGTCCGGCCTCAGCATACTGAGACCAGAACACCTTCTCCGTTGAGCTGCGCTCCTCGGCTCGATAGAATGCGGCGGCATCGGATACACTCTGGGGAAGATCTGCAAATGCCCCTGGAGAGCTCTGGATTCAGGTAAGTATCAAGTAACTCACGTTTATGTGTTCACTTTGCATAAAGAATGCCTTACCCGCCTCTATTTTCTTCACCTCATCCAACTCCTGGAGGGTCTTCTGGGATTCGGCCTTGGCAGACTTGGCATTTTCAATAGCCGCCGCGAGCTCGGACGCTCGCGTCTTCGAGTCAAGCTCCAAAGTCTCATGTTTCTTCATGAGAACCTGGAGCTCTTGCTGCACCTTGCCAACCTCGGCCTCATACCTCTCCCGCTCGGTGCGCTCCGCGGCCGCACTCTTCTCGGCCTCGAGCAGCGCTTGCTTAAGGGTCGCCACCTCAGATGTGGCCCCTACAATAGCCATGTTAATACTGTCATTTCTTGCAATTGCACCTTTTTTATATACATATTCAACCAAGGTATTTCTTACCTTCCTTCTCCTCGGGCTGCTTCTTGGCACGCCCGAGCTCTTGCTCGCACTTCTCGAGGCTATGCTTCAGCGTGTCCACTTCCACAGTAAGTACGGCGGACGCCAGCAGAGAAGCCTGCACACGCATATTGACTCCTTTTGTTAGACTCCTATGAATTTTTTGATCCTCTATTTGGCTTTTCTTCCTGAACGCCCAACAGAGCATCAGGGGCTACTGTCTATGCGGTAATATTATTTACAAATTATTTACTTACCTCAAAGCCTGTCAAAAGGCTAGTACAAGCTTCAGCCAGTCCGCTCTTGGCGGACTGAACCTTTTGGACCACCGCACTCATAATAGCGCGGTGCTCCTTGTCGATGGAGGCGCCTTGGAGCGCCTCCAACATATTGTCCGACGCCTCCGGGTGGACGGGGGTCGCCGGCACGGTGGACTTGTTCCTCTTGGAAGGAGGTCCCCCACCGGACTCCGGAACCCTTGAAGGTTCTGGAGCGGTGTCCGGCCTAGAGCCGGACTTGGAGCCCTGGGGAGTTTCATCCCCTTTACTCCTGGAGTCCAGGAGGTTGCCTTGCAGCACCTCTGGGACCACCTCCTCCCTGCTTGGAACCTGTTGGGACAACACCTCGTTGTCGTCCATAGGGCGGGGGGAGGAAGCCATCGGAAGCGAGTTCACATCCGACGAGTCCAGTGAGCCGCTCGACGACGCGTCGAGCCAGTCTTTGGGTGGGCTGCATAAGCATACTCGACATAAGGGAAAGCTGTGCAATAAACGAATACTACGAATTACTCCGGTATCCGGATACTTACGATTTTGCCAGGGGCTTGGCCCTGGGCTGCCACTCCTGTCTGCCGTCGTCGGTGTCGTTGGAGTAGTCCGGAGGAAGGGTTTTCCCCTTCTTGGACCCTCCGGCCTCCTCAGAGAGGGCGGCCTTCCTTTTCTTCTCTCCTCCCGCTGGAGGGGGAGAGGTCTCTTCTTCCTCCTCGTCTTCACGAGAGGAAGGCCCTTCGGGACCGTCGGATGATGAATCTGACACCTCCTGGCGCCGGGCACTCTTTCGAGTCCCCGTGGCCCTTTTCGTGGCCTTCTTCTCCGGCACCACATAGGGCGCCGGAACCAGCAGCTTCGTCAAGCGAGCGTCCGCTGGGCCTTCGGGCAAAGAAGCCGGAGAGTTGATCTGTCCGGACATCACCTCCCAATCCTGTCAAAGATAAGGGAGCTTAGATCCCACATAGAGTTAAACTATGAAAAACTGATACCCTGTAAAAGGACAAAAACAGCTTACCGCATGAGCGTGATGCTGAGTACTGAATCTGCGATCCTCGGTAGCGGATGCGGGAGCCTCGGCGCCTTTGAAAAGCATCCTCCAGGCATCTTCGTACGTCGTGTCGAAGAGCCTGTTTAGAGTTCGATGTTGTGCCGGGTCAAACTCCCACAGGTTGAAGGCCCATTGTTGACACGGGAGGATCAGGCGGATGAGCATAACTTGGATTACGTTGACAAGCTTGAGCTTCTTGTCCACCAGGGTTTGGATGCATGCTTGGAGTCCAGTCAGCTCTCCTGTTTTACCCCAAGACAGGCATGTCTCCTTCCAGGAGGTGAGCCGCGTAGGGGGGCCGGATCGAAACTCAGGGGGTGCGACCCATTCGGCGTCGCGTGGCTCGGTGACGTAAAACCACCATGATTGCCACCCCTTCAGGGTCTCCACAAAGGAGCCCTCGAGCCACAGGACATTGGCCATCTTGCCAACCATGGCACCACTGCACTCCGCCTGGCTGCCGCACACCACCTTTGGCTTGACGTTGAAAGTCTTAAGCCATAGGCCGAAATGAGGGCGGATATGGAGGAACGCCTCGCACACGACGATAAACGCCGAGATGTTGAGGACGAAGTTCGGGGCCAGATCGTGGAAATCCAGGCCGTAGTAGAACATGAGCCCCCAGACAAATGGATGCAGAGGGAAGCCTAGTCTGTGGAGGAAATGGGGGAGGAATACCACCCTCTCATGGGGCCTGGGAGTGGGGATGAGCTTCCCCTTTCGGGAAGCCGGTGCGCGATGTCGCTAGCCAGATATCCGGCCTTCCTCAGCTTTTTGATGTGTCCCTCCGTGACGGAGGAGACCATCCACTTGCCTCCCGCTCCGGACATGACTGGAGAAGGTTGAGGTGGTAGTGCGGACTTGGGCGCTGGAGCTCGAGTGCGCAAGAATGGATAGGCAAAGGAGGAAGAAGGCGTGGGTGAAAAGGTGGATCCTTATCCCCTTATATGGGTGGAAGCAACTACAAGTGCCCACCAGCCTGGTAAAACTCACTTATCTCCAAGTGCCGTAATCAAAGGCGTGGTTGGGTTACCCACACCCGTATTGATGAGAATCCCGGAATAAGGGGATACGATCTCTTCTTTGACAAGACGTGCCAAGGAAACTGCTTCGCATGACGCGCTGAGGTGGGATAATGAAACGAGTTGGATAAAAGCTTGGCCATGGTGTGTCGCACTACGGAATATGTCAGCAGATTAGATTTGTGTAAATATTATTCTCTCTATGGCAATATGTGGAAAACTTATTTTGCAGAGCCGGACACTATCTTTGTGTTTAAAATCTTCTATAAAGTACTTGGAGGAGGAACCCGCCTTGCAATGCCAAAGACAATCTGCGCGCCGGACTCGTCATCATTGAAGCATGCTTCAGGGGCTACTAAGGGAGTCCTGGATTAGGGGGTGTTCGGATAGCCGAACTATACCTTCAGCCGGACTCCTGGACTATGAATATACAAGATTGAAGACTCCGTCTCGTGTCCGGAAGGGACTTTCCTTGGCGTGGAAGGCAAGCTTGGCGATACGGATGTTCAGATCTCCTACCATTGTAACCGACTGTATGTAACCCTAACCCTTTCCGGTGTCTATATCAACCAGGGGGTTTTAGTCCGTAGGAGAACATACACATCAACAATCATACCATAGGCTAGCTTCTAGGGTTTAGCCTCTCTGATCTCGTGGTAGATCTACTCTTGTACTACCCATATCATCAATATTAATCAAGCAGGACGTAGGGTTTTACCTCCATCGAGAGGGCCCAAACCTAGGTAAAACTTCGTGTCCCTTGCCTCCTGTTACCATCCGGCCTAGACGCACAGTTCGGGACCCCCTACCCGAGATCCGCCGGTTTTGACACCGACACCCCCTAATCCAAGACTCCCTCAGTAGCCCCCGAACCAGGCTTCAATGACGATGAGACTGGTGCACAGATTGTCTTCGGCATTGCAAGGCGGGTTCTTCTCCAAATTCTGAATATCTGCTGAGTAGTGTCCGGTTCCCCATAAATGTTGCACTTCTAGGCTTCCGCACCCAATAAGGGCTATCTTCCATGTGTTGAGCGAATGCGAGGAGCCAGGGCATTTTTACATTCGCCACCCTAGCCATGTAAGTAAACTGTCTATTCAAGTGATGGGGATCCTTAGATCCGCACCACACCATCCTCCCACGGCGAGTATCCATCGGAGCGCGCTTGGAAAAATCCATTCCAACATGGCCGACCATCGCAGCTCCTCCTCCTGCTCCCATAGACCTAAGCCCGGTGATCGGGAGAAGTGTTCCGCCCCGCACAGCCAATTAGTAGAGTTACAGACCCAGAGATTTCTCCCTCCAGCGTATATGGTCCCCGTTCGAGCCGGGCTCGACAGCTATAATGGCGGGGAGCAAGCAGAGAGCTTCCCCAATCCCTCCAAGGGGGAGCGGGTATGCCTTGTCCCTTATTTACTAAGGGGACTTGGATTTCCAATACATCCGTTCCTCCGCGGGCTCCTGGAGTTTTATGGCCTCCAGTTGCATAATTTCACGCCCGCTTCCATATTACACATCGCTGGTTATGTTGCCCTCTGTGAGCTGTTTCTGGGCTGTGAAGCTCATTTCGAGCTGTGGAAGAGGCTATTCTGCCTTGTGCCCCATACACAGGAGGGGTCAATATATCAAGTGGGCGGAGCCGAAATATGGCGCATCGCCGGGACTTGATACCTGTCCGGTACCCCGAAGTAGACGTCCGAAGACTGGCCTTCAGAGTGGTTTTACGTGGAGGACGTCCCCCTTCCAGATCCTATTCAGATGGGTCTTCCCGAGTTCGACAATGCCCCTTTGAAGAAACGCTGAAGCTGGCGATCACGGAGCCCTTAGGAGGAAGATAATGGAGAAGTCCTTTACCTAATGGGCCGGATAAAGTGCTGGCTCAATCAGGGCTGACAATAACCAAGGTTATGTCAATATGTATAATGCGGGGAGTGCAGCCACTTCAATATCGAGGGCACCCCATGTGGCACTTTAACGGGGAAGATGATGCCACCCGCTGCGGGCGTAAGGGACCGGACTCCGCCGCCGCTCTAGCAAACATTTTGTCTGAGTTGTTCAAGGGAGAGGAAGAGGAGTTCATCCGTATCAAGCCACGGGATGGATTCTCCATGTACAACCCTCCAAGCTGGGTGAGTTGTCACTTTTTACTCCCAACCTTCCCGCATTCTTTGTCATAAATACTCACCTTGCCGTTTCATGGCAGGAACTGTGAAAAGCTGTAAGGGAGGTCAACAGCCCACCTCAACAACCGGAGGACCCTTACCGGGCCCTCGATACCGGACTCGAAGAGGATCCGGACATATTTGTGGAGCTGATCGACATCACATTCTATCAGCTGAGCTGCGATGATGCCATGATGGCCATCATAGCCGACTATCCTGGGCTACTCCCTGCATCGCATGTAAGAAAAACTAGAGTCCCAACTTCCGAGAAGGATCCCCTTTTATGAATTTCACCTACCGTACACATATGGTGTTTTATAGGGAAGGCCCTTGGGACGCCATGCCGAACCCGCAGTGACTCGCCAACAAGGGACACCGAAGCCGGGTAGGCCAAAAAGGAAGGCGGCCAGGACTGAGACGCCGACGCAGAGGTATGATACAGAACCTCGCTCCGTAGTTGTCGTCTTTCTTAAAATCTAATGACGCCCATGTGTCCTAGTAGGAGAAACGCTTGCCGGACTATATCCGAAGAGGTTGCCGATCACGCCTCCACCAGTCGGGCTCCAGGGCCGGATATAGAGGCGGAAGCTAACACGAGGCAAACGCCGGATGCTCCTCCTACATAGGATGCGGACAGACTATCCGCTACAAATTCCGAAGTGGAGAGCTCCATGAATCACAAGCGTCGCCGGGCCGTACACCGTGACGCTTGTTTCTCCCGAGAGGCGTTCGATGCCTTCAACTCAGGAGACGCGTACATCGGTGCTGCTCAAAACGGTCTTGCCAGAGCCACGTACCAGTATGTAAAGGATATACGGGTAAGAAAATTTGACTATTATATATATCAGTAGCCCCTAAGACTTGAAACAGTTGACACAACTGATTTAAGGATCATTATTTGTGCAGGTTCTTATAGAGAAGAATACCCAATTGTCTCAAGAGCTGGAAGAGTGCAAAGCATAGCTATGGGCCGCGGTTGTCGCGTTGAAGGAGTCCGAGAAGGCCCCCTATGGTAACACTTGTTTCCATTGCAAAGAATGACAGGTACCAGATAGTATGCGACATGCATGCAAATCGAACAATAGATGTTGCAGATGACTCCAGAGTGATTCCGAAGGCCGTGCCGGAGAATGCACAACGTGCTAATCGACAGCTAAATGCTGGCGAGCGCGTGCTTATGCGGGTTAGGCTGGAGAAAAATAATCTCCCGGACGCCAATATCCAGCTGGGCGTGGAACTGAAAGATGTCCGAGCCCAGTTTGCGGACTCCGTGAAGGAGAATAAGCGGCTTCGATGCGGCATTTTCAGTAAGTCCTTGAACAAACTATTGAAAGAATTCGGCAAAGAAGCCGGCTAACAGAGTTATGTCTACAGGTATGCTGACGGGTCATCCCGCGGAGGAGATGCCCGGGTCTGCGGGTGATCTTCTACCAGAGCTCTCACAACTGCACGAACAAGTTCGCCAGGTGATGCCGGGTATTGCCCAAGCCTTGTGGCCATCCGCCTCCCCACCAGGAGGCATGGGGGAGCTTATAGAGAAGCTCAAGGGAGTGTGGCGGCACTTCCGAATATGGAAGATATCAGCCTGCCGATAAGGTGCAAGGGAAGCCTGGGCCATGGTGAAGATGCGATATACCAAAGCTGACCCAAACCACATGGCCGAGGTCGGACCTGTGGGGCCCGATGGGAAAGAGATCCCCGTCAGTTTGGTGTATGACCAAGTGGAATTAGCCGCAAAGTATTCCCAACAGGATTGTCGGCTAGACAGCCTGTTGGATGGTATAGAAGAAGAATTTAGTTAGTCTTAGTGACTGTGTACTTTAAGTGACATATATAATGTCCCTAGCCGGATTGTAAATCATTTGTCATGGCGGACCTTTTCGCTTCGACCTCTGGACCCGATAGTCTGGAGTGTATCCGAATACCCGCTCGATTATGTAAAAACTGGGGTATGCGTGGAAACCAGGCGTTGGGGTCATAAGTGCTTGAACAGACAATTACCCAACTAGCTATGTTATATTACATGGATAGTAAGAAACATCTTCAGGGAGAATAGTTCCCTTAAGGGTTCCTTTCCCTGGGTACGCATGCCCTAATGTGCATGTCCGAACTACGAAAAGAGACGCAGGCTATAAACATTTGGGGGCATGTATCAAAATAAATAGAAGTCATCTTTTGTTCACCGACCGAATATTCCCTTAAGAACGCTAGCTTTCGGCTTCACCCAGTCTGAGGTACACATCTGGCTGACCCGACGGTAACAACCGCAGAGGTGCTCCCCTTATGCCCTAGCCGAATTAACGGGAACGTAGGGCATAAATACAAGAGCCAGGCAACCCAGCTTGGCCAAAACTTAAGTCATATCGATGCATATAATGGCGAAAAAGGTACATGTGGAACAATAACACATGTGTGGGGCATAAAGCCCAGAAAAATAATTATATTAAGCTTCGTGCCCCCACTGGTCCAGGTTCCACTCGACATGGTCCGCCCAGACCGAGTGGAAGAAACGAAGAACAAGATATTTTTATCAAGACCCCCGCCGAATTGCACATTCGACGGCGGCCTCAGGGACTACACCCAGTGGGTGCACTCTGCGTGCCCCCACTAGTCCAAAGTTACAATTGACATAACCTAGTCGACTCAACTGGAAAAACTACTCAACATAAATTGAAACACCTAGTAGGTGTATAGATGCGAAGAACAGACTGACAAATGGATGCACAATGAAAAGTTTTCAGGTAGCATATCCTAACAGAACAAGCGTGAAGGTAGGAGATCAGTCGGAAACCAACTAACCTGGACATTGGCTCGGAGGGCTGCACTGGCATCTGATACGTCTCCAACGTATCTATAATTTTTGATTGCTCCATGGTATATTATCTACTGTTTTGGACATTATTGGTCTTTATTATCCACTTTTATATTATTTTTGGGACTAACCTATTAACCGGAGGCCCGGCCCAGAATTGTTGTTTTTTCCCTGTTTTAGGGTTTCGAAGAAAAGGAATATCAAACGGAGTCCAAACGGAATGGAACCTTCGGGAACGTGATTTTTAGGAAGATTATGATCCGAGAGACATGGACCCTACGTCAAGAAAAGAAATAGGAGGCCACGAGGTAGGGGGCGCGCCAACCCCCCCCCCCCCCCCCCGCCCCCCCCCCCCCCCCCCCCCCCGGGCGCACCCTCCACCCTCATGGGCCCCCTTTTGCTCCACCGACGTACTCCTTCCTCCTATATATATCCACGTACCCCAAACGATTAGGTACGCAGCCAAAACCCTAATTCCACCGCTGCAACTTTCTGTATCCACGAGATCCCATCTTGGGGCCTGTTCCGGAGCTCCGCCGGAGGGGGCATCGATCACGGAGGGCTTCTACATCAACACCAAAGCCACTCCAATGAAGTGTGAGTAGTTTACCTCAGACCTACGGGTTCATAGTTATTAGCTAGATGGCTTCTTCTCTCTTTTTGGATCTCAATACAATGTTCTCCCCCTCTCTTGTGGAGAACTATTCGATGTAATCTTCCTTTTTGCGGTGTGTTTGTCGAGACAGGTGAATTGTGGGTTTATGATCAAGTCTATCTATGAATAATATTTGAATCTTCTATGAATTCTTTTATGATCAAGTCTCTTCTCCCCCTCTCTTGTGTTAGTTTGTTTGCTTGTCGTTATGGCTAGTCCTTTACCTTCTGCCTCTATGTCTGAAATTGGGGAAACTATTGTCGATAATAATTTTGATGCTCCTACTAAAGAACCCACTATCTCACATATAAAAAGATTCCGTGTTGGTAGTGGTAATATTATTGGAAAAGGAGTTATTCAAGATTTCTTTACTTGTGCCGGTGCTTTACCTTCTATGGTAGTTCTATCCTTCATAGAACTAGTAGTCTTGAAGACGCTATTGCCATGCTTGTAGTTGAACTTGAAAGACAATTCATGCACATGCATCCTTCCATACAAAGGATTTTTCTGGAATTTTCTAATATTGAGCATTCATCTGTTATGTGTTCTGCTACTATATTTTTGGCTCATGAGTTTAGATTCATAATAAAAGAGGCCAAATAAATCTTTGCACATTATAGGGTGGACGCTTGCCGTCCTCCCATAGAGGCTATCCTCTTTGATCAAGAAGAAATAATGTGTTTTCAATCTCTAGACTATGTTGCTTTTAATGAAAATCTTAGAAAAAGGGTTCCCACCAATGTTTTAGTTGACAGAATCTCAGAACTTAATGATGATTTGGCTATTCGAAATAATGAACTAGGATATTCTCCCGAATATAGGCTCACAAAGTTCTGTCAAAAGAATGCTTATAATGATGGATTGGTTGTGCAATATGAAGGACCAATGGAGGAACCTATACCTCCCAATGTTGATCTTGGGGACTTTTGTCCCATTAAATTTAGCCCTTTTGATTACTTTTTCTTGCCTCGAAGAAAGCTTGCCGCCGAATGTAGAGAATACGAGATGAGTTTTAATAATCTATCTTACTATTATGGCAATACCTAGATCTATTCTTGCTTGTTATGCCTAGCTAGGGGCGTTAAACGATAGCGGTTGTTGGGAGGCAAATCAATTTTATTTTTATTCCTTGCTTTTTGCTCCTGTATACTAATAAATAATATTTCTAGCCTCTGTTTTGCTTGTGTTTATTGTGTTTAAATACTGTTTGTGCCAAGTAGAACCGTTGGGAAGACTTGGGGAAAGTCTTGTTGAACTTGCTGTAAAAAACAGAAACTTTAGCGCTCACGAGAACTGCTGCCATTTTTATTTGGAGAGTTCTATTTAGTTAATTTTTTTTGCAGATGATTAATAGATAGATTTCGCACGTCCAGAAACTTATTTTAGAATTTTTGGGGTTCCAGATCTTGCGCTAGCTACAGATTACTACAGACTGTTCTGTTTTTGACAGATTCTGTTTTTCGTGTGTTGTTTGCTTAATTTGATGAATCTATGGCTAATAAAATAGTTTATAAACCATAGAGAAGTTGGAATACATTAGGTATAACACCAATATAAATAAAGAATGAGTTCATTACAGTACCTTGAAGTGGTCTTTTGTTTTCTTTCGCTAACGGAACTCACGAGATTTTCTACTTTAACTTTTGTGCTGTGAAGTTTTCAAGTTTTGGGTAAAGATTTGATGGATTATGGAACAAGGAGTGTCAAGAGCCTAAGGTTGGTGATGCCCATGGCACCCCCAAGATAATCTAAGGACACCTAAAAGCCAAAGCTTGGCGATGCCCCGGAAGGCATCCCCTCTTTCGTCTACTTCTATCGGTAACTTTACTTGGAGCTATATTTTTATTTGCCACATGATATGTGTTTTGCTTGGAGCGTCTTGTATTATTTGAGTCTTTGCTTGTTAGTTTACCACAATCATCCTTGATGTACACACCTTCTGAGAGAGCCATATATGATTTGGAATTTTCTAGAATACTCTATGTGCTTCGCTTATATCTTTTGAGTTATATAATTTTGCTCTAGTGCTTCACTTATATCATTCAGAGCACGGTGGTGGATTTGTTTTATAGAAACTATTGATCTCTCATGCTTCACTTAGATTATTTTGAGAGTATTAAATACCATGGTAATTTGCTTAAAATCCTAATATGCTTGGTACACAAGATTAATAATAAAACTTTCTTATGAGTGTGTTGGATACTATGATAAGTTTGATACTTGATAATTGTTTTGAGATATGGAGATGGTGATATTAAAGTCATGCTAGTTGAGTAGTTGTGAATTTGAGAAATACTTGTGTTGAAGCTGGTGATTCCCATAGCATGCATGTATGGTGACGTATGGTGAACCGTTATGTGATGAAGTCGGAGCATGATTTATTTATTGATTGTCTTCCTTATGAGTGGCGGTCGGGGACGAGCGATGGTTTTTTCCTACCAATCTATCCCCCTAGGAGCATGCGCGTAATACTTTGCTTTGATAACTTGTAGATTTTTGCAATAAGTATATGAGTTCTTTATGACTAATGTTGAGTCCATGGATTATACGCACTCTCACCCTTCCACCTTGCTAGCCTCTCTAATACCGCGCACCTTTCGCCGGTATCATACACCCACCATATACCTTCCTCAAAACAGCCACCATACCTACCTATTATGGCATTTCCATAGCCATTCCGAGATATATTGCCATGCAACTTTCCACTCCGTTATTATGACACACTCCATCATTGTCATTTGCTTAGCATGATCATGTAGTTGACATCGTATTTGTGGCAAAGCCACCGTTCATAATTCTTTCATACATGTCACTCTGAGTCATTGCATATCCCGGTACACCGCCGAGGCATTCATATAGAGTCATATTTTGTTCTAAGTATCGAGTTGTAATTGTTGAGTTGTAAGAAAATAAAGTGTGATGATCATCATTATTAGAGCATTGTCCCAGTGAGGAAAGGATGATGGAGACTATGATTCCCCCACAAGTCGGGATGAGACTCCATGAGACTCCGGACAAAAAATAAAAAAAGAGAAAGGAAAGAGGCTATAAAAAAAGACTCGAATAAAAAAATGAGAGAAAAAGAGAGAAGGGACAATTTTACTATCCTTTTACCACACTTGTGCTTCAAAGTAGCACCGTGATCTTCATGGTAGAGAGTCTCTCATGTTATCACTTTCATATACTAGTGGGAATCTTTCATTATAGAACTTGGCTTGTATATTCCAATGATGGGCTTCCTCAAAATGCCCTTGGTCTTCATGAGCAAGCAAGTTGGATGCACACCCACTTAGTTTCTTTTTGAGCTTTCATATACTTATTGCTCTAGTGCATTCGTTACATGGCAATCCCTACTCACTCACATTGATATCTATTGATGGGCGTCTCCATAGCCCGTTGATACGCCTAGTTGATGTGAGACTATCTTCTCCCTTTTGTCTTCTCCACAACCACCACTCTATTCCACCTATAGTGCTATGTCCATGGCTCACGCTCATGTATTGCATAAAGATTGAAAAAGTTTTGAGAATGTCAAAAGTATGAAACAATTGCTTGGCTTGTCATTGGGGTTGTGCATGATTTAAATATTTTGTGTGGTGAAGATAGAGCATAGCCAGACTATATGACTTTGTAGGGATAACTTTCTTTAGCCATGTTATTTTGAGAAGACATAATTTCTTTGTTAGTATGCTTGAAGTATTATTGTTTTTTATGTCAATATGAACTTTTGTCCTGAATCTTTCGGATCTGAATATTCATACCACAATTAAGAAGAATTACATTAAAATTATGACAAGTAGAACTCCGCATCAAAAATTCTCTTTTTATCATTTACCTACTCGAGGACGAGAAGGAATTAAGCTTGGGGATGCTTGATACGTCTTCAACATATCTATAATTTTTGATTGCTCCAGGCTATATTATCTACAGTTTTGGACATTATTGGGCTTTATTATCCACTTTTATATTATTTTTGGGACTAACCTATTAACCGGAGGCCCAGCCCAGAATTGATATTTTTTGCCTGTTTTAGGGTTTCGAAGAAAAGGAATATCAAATGGAGTCCAAACGGAATGAAACCTTCAGGAATGTGATTTTTAGGAAGATTATGATCCGGGAGACTTGTATCCTACGTCAAGAAAAGAAATAGGAGGCTACGAGGTAGGGGCGCGCCTACCCCCCCCCCCCCCCCCCCCCCCCCCCCCCCCCCCCCCCCCCCCCCCGGGCGCACCCTCCACCCTCATGGGCCCCCTTTTGCTCCACCGACGTACTCCTTCCTCCTATATATATATCCACATACCCCCAAATGATCAGATATGGAGCCAAAACCCTAATTCCACCGCTGCAACTCTCTGTATCCACGAGATCCCATCTTGGGGCCTGTTCCGGAGCTCCGCCGGAGGGGGCATCGATCACGGAGGGCTTCTACATCAACACCATAGCCTCTCCGATGAAGTGTGAGTAGTTTACCTCAGACCTACGGGTCCATAGTTATTAGCTAGATGGCTTCTTCTCTCTTTTTGGATCTCAATACAATGTTCTCCCCCTCTCTTGTGGAGAACTATTCGATGTAATCTTCATTTTGTGGTGTGTTTGTTGAGATCGATGAATTGTGGGTTTATGATCAAGTCTACCTATGAATATATTTGAATCTTCTCTGAATTCTTTTATGTATGATTGGTTATCTTTGCAAGTCTCTTTGAATTATCAGTTTGGTTTGGCCTACTAGATTGATCTTTCTTGCAATGGGAGAGGTGCTTAGCTTTGGGTTCAATCTTGCGGTGTCCTTTCCCGGTGACAGTAAGAGAAGCAAGGCACGTATTGTATTATTGCCATCGAGGATAACAAGATGGGGTTTTCTTCATATTGCATGAGTCTATCCCTCTACATCATGTCATCTTGCTTAAGGCGTTACTCTTTTTTTAACTTAATACTCTAGATGCATGCTGGATAGCGGCCGATGAGTGGAGTAATAGTAGTAGATGCAGGCAGGAGTCGGTCTACTTATCTTGGACGTGATGCCTATATACATGATCATACCTAGATATTCTCATAACTATGCTCAATTCTGTCAATTGCTCAACAGTAATTTGTTCACCCACCATAGAATACTTATGCTCTCGAGAGAAGCCACTAGTGAAACCTATGGCCCTCGGGTCTATCTTTATCATATTGATCTCCTACTACTTAGTTATTTCCTTTGTTATTTACTTTGCCTTTATTTTACTATGCATCTTTTATCATAAAAATACAAAAAATATTATCTTATCATATCTATCAGATCTCACTCTCGTAAGTGGCCTTATAGGGATTGACAACCCCTATTTGCGTTGGTTGCGAGGATTTATTTGTTTTGTGCAGGTATGAGGGACTCGCACATAGCCTGCTACTGGATTGATACCTTGGTTCTCCAAAACTGAGGGAAATACTTACGCTACTTTGCTGCATCATCCCTTCCTCTTCGGGGAAAACCAACGCAGTGCTCAAGAGGTAGCACTTCTGTATAAGAAGCCCCCGGGTATAATGAGCGCGGTTAGTGCGTCAAGATTGTGTAGTCAAGACAAAAGTTAGCCTTTTAAGGCCTTGAGGAGAAGAAAAAAGAAGAGAGAAAGAGAGAAAAGACAGATAACAGATATGCAAAAAATTGACGGGGGCAAGGAGACGAACATAGAGTTCGGCACTAGCGTAGAATCTTCGGAGGCTGGCTGCGTTCCATGGGTTTGGCTCGAGTCCATTGTCCGATGCATCCCGGAGACGGTACGCTCCACCGATCAGAACCTGGTCAATAATGAAGGGACCTTCCCATTTGGGCTTGAGCTGGTTCTTTTTCTTCTCCGACAGGCATAGAACTAGTTCGCCAACGTTATAGGTTTTGGCCCGTACTTCTCTGCTTTGATACTTTCGAGCCTGTTGCTCATAGAATGCGGAATGAAATTTTGCCACGTCGTGCTCCTCCTCGAGGGCGTCCAAACTGTCTTGCCGATCGAGCTCGGCCTCTTTTTCTTCGTACATGCGCACTCGAGGTGAGTCATGAATTTTGTCGCAAGGCAGAACCGCCTCTGCGCCCTACACCATAAAAACGGTGTGTATCCAGTAGTGCGATTCGGCGTGGTCCGCATCCCCCATAGTACAGAGTCGAGCTCCTCTACCCAGTGCGTGTTTGATTCCTTTAAGGACCGCACTAATCTGGGTTTGATGCCGCTCATGATAAGATCATTTGCTCGCTCGACTTGACCATTAGTTTGCGGGTGATAGACAGAAGCATAATCAAGCTTGATGCCCATGTTGCTGCACCAAAGTTTGACCTCGTCGTCTGTAAAGTTCGTGTCCTTGTCAGTGATGATGTTGTGGGGGATGCCATAACGGTGTACAACCCCTGATAGGAAGTCTATCACCGGTCCGGATTCAGTTGTTTTAACGGGCTTGGCTTCTATCCATTTGGTGAATTTATCCACCATGACCAATAAGTATTTTTTCTTATGGGTTCCCCCTTTGAGGGGTTCGACCATATCAAGCCCCCAGACTGCAAAGGGCCAAGTAATGGGGATTGTTTGGAGAGCGGTAGCCGGCATATGGCTTTGGTTTGCAAAAAGCTGGTAACCGATGCAATGTTGGACCAGATCATGTGCATCTGCTCAGGCCATCGGCCAATAGAAACATGTACGGAAGGCCTTGCTTACAATGGCCCGGGCTGCGGCGTGGTGGCCGCCGAGTCCAGCATGGATTTCTGCCAAAAGCTTCCTCCCTTCCTCTTTGGAGATGCACCTTTGAAGGACTCCGGTAGTGCTTTTCTTATAAAGCTCTCCCTCGTCGACCTTGTAGGCTTTAGAACGCCGCACTATGCAGCGTGCCTCATTTTCGTCCTCGGGTAGCTCTTGCCTGGTTATGTAGGCTAGGAATGATTCTGTCCACGGGGCGATGACGACCATTATCACGTGGGCTAAAGGTGTTATTTCGATGGTAGAGCCTCCGATTATGTCAGAGCGTTTGGTATCTGGTGTTGTGGCCGGGTCCGGACTATTGTTACCAGTGTCCCCTTCCCATACCACGGATGGCTTAAACAGCCTTTCCAAGAAGATGTTAGGTGGGACAGGATCGCGCTTAGCGCCGATACGGGCGAGGATATCCGCTGCCTGATTGTTTTCCCGAGCCACATGGTGGAATTCAAGCCCCTCGAACCGAGCTGACATTTTGAGGATGGCGTTGCGATATGCCGCCATTTTCAGATCCTTGGCATCGAAGTCTCCATTTATTTGAGATATTGCGAGGTTCGAGTCCCCACACACCTCGAGGCATTGAATGCCCATGGAAACTGCCATCCGGAGACCATGTAATAGGGCCTCGTATTCGGCTACGTTGTTGGAGTCTGTGTATAGTATTTGGAGTATGTATTGGACTGTATCTCCGGCGGGGGACGTCAGGACGACGCCAGCCCCCACACCAGCCAGCATTTTAGAGCTGTCAAAGTGCATGATCCAATTGGAGTACGCGCCGTACTCTTTAGGGAGTTCGGCTTCTGTCCACTCGGCGACGAAATTAGCCAGTACTTGCGACTTAATGGCTCGCCGTGGTTTATTTGTTATGTCAAATGGGAGGAGCTCGATAGCCCATTTGGTAATCCGGCCTGTGGCATCGCGGTTGTTTATTATGTCGTTGAGTGGTACTTCTGAGGCCACCGTAATTGTACACTCTTGAAAGTAGTGTCGTAATTTCTGAGATGCCATGAATACCGCGTATGCCATCTTTTGATAATGTGGGTACCGTGGTTTGCATGGAGTGAGGACAGTGGATACATAATATACCGACTTTTGAAGAGGGAATTTATGTTCGTCCGTATCTCGTTCAACGACGAGCACTGCGCTTACAACTTGGTGAGTTGCCTCTATATATAACAGCATTGGTTTGCCGACATTTGGCGCGACCAAGATTGGCACTACAAAAAAAGACACATCCGTGACATTTTGGGCTGAACGAAATTTTTTTCTGTCACACATATGACACATCTATGATGATAATTATGAAAAAACCCGGTATCATCATAGATATGGTGGGCTCCTACTTCTATGACAAAAAATCATGACAGAAAATGGGCTTTTCGTCCTGGGCGGGCCGGAGACGCAGCTGCATGACATTCTTTGGGCCGTCCATGACGGAAAAAACCGTGGTAGAAGCGAGGGGGAGGAAAATTTCGGGGACTTCCCGGTTACGGTGGGAGGTCGGGGGACGAGCGATGCACGTTTCTCTCGTACACGCATGCGCGTGTGTGCGAGGCGTTGGCTCTCACTGAACCCGAGCGAGGCGTTGGGCTCTAACTGAACCCGAGCGATTGCACTGCAGGCTACGCGTTACTGAACCCGAGCGATCGATCAATGGCTGTTAACTGAACCCGATCGAGCGATTCCTTCGCTACTGCTGCTAACTGAAGCCGATCGATTGGATGAACAGTGAGCATTGTGGGGAGGTTTGGATGAACAGTGAGCGATGGCGTTGCCTCTGGATGAACAGGACCTCGTGGTGTGGTGGAGGGCTGGATGGACAGTAGATGGTGGAGGGGTGCCCGTAGAGGTGTGGATGAACAAGACCCCGTGGTGTGGAGGGCTGGATGAACAGTAGACGGTGGAGGGGTGGTTGAACAGGACCCCGTGGAGTGGAGGGCTGGATGAACAGTATACGGTGGAGGGGTGCTCGTGGAGGGGTAGTTGAACAGGACCCCGTGGTGTGGAGGGCTGGATGAATAGTAGACGGTGGAGGGGTGGTTGAACAGTAGCCGGTAGAGTAGCGTGCAGTGGAGGCTGGATGAACAGGAGCCCGTGGAGGCTGGAGGAGGTCGATGGTGGAGATGAACAGTATCCCGTGGAGTCCCGTTTTGCGGTACGCCACACCCCTCCCGATGAACAGGACCCCCGTTTCGACCGTAGCGCTCCAACACAAGTTCGTTTCCTCCGTTTTACGGTACGCCACACCCCTCCCGATCAACATGACCCCCGTTTCGACCGTAGGAGGTCCGTTTCCTCCGTTTTGCGTTACGCCAGACCCCTCCCGATGAACAGGATCCCGTTTCGAACGTGGCCGGTCGAACACAAGGCCGTTTCCTCCGTTCTACGGTACGCCAGGCCTCGTTTCCATCGCATGTTCCGTCCAAGCCCTCTCGATGAACACGACGCATTCCGTTGCCTCCCCATGAACATGACGCATTCCGTTGCCTCCCCATGAACACGATGACGACGTTGTTTCTCCGTTCCGACCCAGCCTTGTACACGAGCCCTGGCCATACGTATGCGCGAGTAGGCGTTCGAGACCCCGCCCGTATGTACACAAACGTGGCTGTATTTTCTTTCTTGGGTCCTAGTAGTCGGGGGTCTGGTGGGTCCCAGCAGTCAGGGGGCCAATCGTTTTTTTCTGGACGCACTTCCTTGTGTGCGAAGATGTAGCTCGTGGGTCCCATCAGTCAGGGGGCGAATCATTTTTTTCACGAAATACGGTGGCCCGTCCGGTGGGTCCCCACTGTCAGGTGGAGGAATAATTATTTTGCGCGTAATAAGGAGGCACTTCCTTGCGGCTGCCGTGGACCCAGCTGTCAGCCTCTCCACGTACAATACTCTTTCGATGGAAGTCGGTCGTTGACCACGTTGACCACGCCGGGCCGAGAGCACCAGGGCGGTGGTCTGGACGACAGCGAGGCCTAGGAAGGTGACGACGCGGAGCCGGGGAAGACGCAGCAGTGGAAGCCCGCGTGGAGAGGAGTACGAGGGTTTACTGGTTCAGCTGCGGTGTGAGGCTGCCGTCGCCGCAGAATAACAAGGGGTGTGGGTGTGTAGAGGGATGGTCTGGCCGGCTGTGGGAGTAGTACGGGGCGGTGTGGCCTTCGCGGCATCACAGCCGGCCACGGGAGGCAGGAGCACGCGACACGACCGGCGCTGCTTTGGGCGGCTGGAGCAAGAAGAGCAGAGGTTGAAGAAGCACTACGGCCGTTGGATGGACATCGTACAATCACTGCAGCTAGAATCGTTTATATTGACTAAGTTGACAAAGCCCTTGGTACGCGTTAACTTAGTAGGCCCACAGCTCGGATTTGGCAGAGAACATACAGCCCATTTGCGATTTGTAAGAATGTACAGCCCATTTTTTAATTCTAATGGAATTTACTACAGCCCATTTACAGTTTGTTAAAAGTACAGCCCAACTTCAAGCTAGGACAACGATTAATAATTTCAAACAACCGCTCAAAACAGAATTCAAAAAAATTCCCACATTTTGATGGGATCCGAAATATTTGTATCCGAAATTTCTAGTCAGGTTAAATATAATTTCAAAATAAAGTTGTATTATGTTAAAATCCAACGAAATATTGCACGCGCAACAAGTAATGAAATTAAAATTTTCAAATTCCAAAAATAATATATTTTTCAAACTAATTACGTGTTTGGTGCATAGTAACTGTCCAGTTATTATAATTACATCCCATTTATTATTTCTTGAAGTCCATTTTCTTGTTAAGCCTAATGCATACCTCCTAGGAAAGTTTACAACCCAGCGGGGCGGAGAATAACAAGTTGACCTGCATATTGTGTACAACTGTCGGCCCAGTTGCATTGCTGATGTTGAAAAAAATCTATTTTTTATACACACATTAAAAAAATTGTATAGATAAGGAACATTTTTGTACACACATTTAACAATTTTTAAATACATGATTAACACTTTTTTAAACATATTTTTTAGTCAACAGTGGGCCCACAGCGAGCGGAGGAGGTCATAATACACATATTTTTTAAATACATGATTAACACTTTTGCAAAAACAATTAGCCCACAGCGAGCCAATTAGCTCCAGTCGGCCCACAGTGGGCCGACAGGGGCCAGTCGGCCAGCTGTAGGCCGACTGGAATCCAATCGGCCTGCTGTGGGCCGACTAGGCCCAGTCGGCCCGCAGCGGGCGGACGATGTATTATTTTTGAAAAAAATTTACCCAGCGTAATATTTATGAAACTTAATAAAAATGTATTATTTAAGAAAAAATAGCAAAAAAAGGCCTGTGTAGTACAGTACAACCTAACATGGTTACTCAGCCCACATTCAGCGACACCGGAAAGGCCCAAACAAGGCTTCTGTACAACTTTTTGAAGTCACTGAGCTCAATTAATAACTTAAGAAAAAAGTTAGATTACAGTGGAACCTAATTAAAAGCTGTCACGAGCAAATAAATAATTCAACGGGTCCCACTTGTGCGTGTGCGCGTGTGTGTTGTGTGTGTTTGTGTGTGTGAGAGAGAGAGAGATAGAGAGACCCATCGACCGATGCTCGTAAATACATCTTTCAGCCATATGCATTGCTGATGCTCAGTAAAAACTTATATAGTTGACACAATCATATAGACATCATAGCACACTGAACTTGCATACAAAAATTTCACGCAGGCAGCACAATCAGGATGGAAGCAGTGGATCGCTACGGGAAGGGCTATGTTGAAACCAACGAAGTCGTACATAATGGTTCATTGTCTTTATCAATGACGGGGAAATATCTTGAATGTTGTGCAAAGAAAGCAGACAGACAGCACAATAAGTTCTCCTAGCACATTAAGTTGACGTACAGCCCTTTCTAAAAAATGTTCAGGTACAAAATTAGAACAGGTAACAATCAAATGTACTGGCATATCAGTGGTTCACACCCATAGCTCGGATTTAACTAGTATCTGACAAGATTCAGTTGTTACCTCAAATTAGAGCACATCCATGCAGCCAGCCCTGCCTCTTCTCCCAAAGAAGCAGTGGCCTCTGCCGCACGATGGAGTAGGCCCTGTGCCATCCATCGTTCCGAGAAACACGGGGAAAGTCTAACGTCGACTCCTGTAATGGAAGTCGTCGACGGACCCTGGCACCAGCGGCGGCAGCAGGACTTCGATTGATGGATTGACCACTTCTTCGACATGCACGAACACTCCATACAGGCACATGCCTAACGTGGTCCACGGCGGCCTTGGTGGCAACGAATAGTACAACCCCGGTTCCTGCACCGGTATCTCAACACCAATCACCTTCTGTATGGTGGACGGCTTCTTCATCCATGCCATAACCGTCAGAGCCTAGCTGTCTGGAGGAACAAACATACTTACGAGCTCACCTCCAAGGTCGTTGATAAGCTCGTTCATGGACTCACTGTTCCAAGCACGTCGAGGCATGCCGTGGAAGGTAAGCTTTGTTAAAAACTCAAGCTCAGAGGGCACCGAGCCCCATCCTGGGTGCCACCGATCAAAGCTCACCAGCGCGCCATCGTAGAACAAACGCTGGGAAGATTCGAACACACGACTATAGTCGAAAGTTGTCCGGAACCTGACGAAGAAATAAGTCAGTGGCGGACAGACATCGACGAGCAAGTCACTTATTTGGATGCCGTGCGCAATGCCAAGAGCTTTGACAAGGTCATCCGGCGAGATGGGAGGCCGGTCGCCGTTGATGGTTACCATCAGCACTTTGTCGGCAAACTGGTCGTCAAGCGCTGCCATGCCACTGTTGAGCGACAGCACGCAGCGACCGAAGGCAGGACGGACCTCAGGATCTCCGGCTCGGAGATCCGCGTTGACCGACGACATGATAGTGTGCTTGAGTATAGGGAGTACAGGAGGGGGATTTGGGGGAACTGGAGTGGGAATCGAGATTCCAGAGGTGGGGGAGGGGCGGGAGACTGCAGATGAAAAGGTAGCATGAATTTCCAGCACGCGCCAACATGCTCTTGGCGCGCAAGCACACAAAAACACCGGTGGCGCCCACATGTCATCCTAAGAGTTCTTATTCATTATTTTTTGGAGAGCCCGGTCTTTTTTTCAGGATCTTTTGAGAACCCGGCCTGAGAGTCATAATTGACCTGTTTGGCATTGCGTTACTACTCGACCCATATTCAACGACACCTCACTATCCCAAACAAGTGTACATCATCGAAAAGACACTGAGCTCAAATTATATAACTTGAAAAAAGGAGATATACTCTGAACACTGGAGAATGGTGATGCCCTCATTTATCCCACCCGTAGTTGAGACAATAAACAGTTCGAAACAACGATATATACAACATTCAAACACTAACTAGTGACTACTACTGACATAAACATCAAGACATGATAGTTCATAAGAAGTCTTGCTACACCACCAAAACGCACCCATCTGCAGCGCTCAGACTCTCGTGATCCAGACGAGAATAACATTCTAAATAGAAGCAACTATTACATAGTAAGAGTGACATAGACGAGGATGACCAAATGACAAGGAATATGCATAACAAAAGAAAGAACTACCCATCCAGAACCAGCAGCAAAGACAACAAAGTCATTCGAAGAGATGATCCAACACCATCATAATTTGCAGCCCCGCTTCAGTGACCAGTGATCCGGAGACACCAGTACTCCACCCTTTCGATGCAACAACCCAATTACCTATCAACCTGAAGGCTCGAATCACATCACTGCCTGTCTTAATTGAGACATCCAAGGATCAAAGTTAATCCGGATGCCTTTGTCATTCTCACCTTCTTTTGGCTGCAGGCTGTATCATTAACAATCAGGGGAGTTTGCTCCCGAACTCCTAGGGCTCGCCGTGTAGACACAGTTTTCCATAGCAAACAGAGCCTCTCTGCCATCAAGGTCCTTGCCAACGGTGATCTCCTGGTTAATCGGATAATTGAGTCTGAGAAACAGAGAGTGTGAACCAAGGCTGTTTACCCGCCTCCAACTAAAAAATCCTAAATGCCCCAACAAGCTGGTATCCTGCAAATAGACGTAACATCCACTGTCCGGATACTCACGTATTACACGATGCTTGTATACAGTTGGGTTTTTGCAATATAACTTTTCCGGCTCATGTGTTCGAATGATCATTAGTCTTTTTCCGCCGTCTGATCGAGAGAGGAACCAGTTGTGCTTCCCTGTTTTTGGCAAAGGTGGTGTGATTACAAAGGGCAGTAACTGTAGGGACACTGCATCATATCAAAAAGGACAGGCATTGTAAATGTAAGATCAGCATTGTTCAGAGTATGAGTAGGATAATGCAAGAAACAGCATTGATATGTCCCTGTTGGAACTGGGAGGAAAATACAGGGAAATGTATACTGGGTTCGAAAATATAGAAGTGCCATGCATGGTTATACACATGTTATCTCGCAATCGATTCTTCACAGGAAACTACCATGTCATGCATGTTATGTAATCATGTTCTGTCCTCACAAACAAATTCTTCAAGGTAACTAACAGACCATGCATTGTTATATACTCGTGTTCTGTGGGCAAAATTTTTGTGAGGATATTATTCTAGCCATTGATTGCTGAAGGGCGAATATAGGTATGTACACATGGTAAGCATTGCAGGATTTCACTACTTCCAAATATAGAGTTCTCCATATGCACATTTACTTCCCTAATGTATGGTTAGATGAAACCAACAGTGTGGTGCATGTTTCTACATCAGGAAAATGAGGAAACTAACATGGCCATTGATACACACTCATATTTAGTAGTAGTATATAGATTACTGTAAAATAAGGATAATATCCATATATTCCTAACCGTTTGATTATTTAGGGTACAAATTGGCCGTAATGAGATGGTCACAATCGCATGAATTAACTCATTCCAAATATAGCTGATTTACGGCATCTCTAATACATTGCCATAGTTCTACTCAAATTCTGCTCAAACAAAGATATGCTAATCATCACAAAAAGTTCAAACAGTGTCATGGCGTCATCATTAACATGAGAGGAAACAACTTACACGCGCCGTCCCAGCAATACGTGGTGCCATCTGCTTTGTCGATCGCGTAGATGATGCCATTGTGTTCAATAGCATGACAGAAGTGTGTATCAGCTTTGACGATGATCCACTGCGAGCCGAGTTGTCTCCAGCTAAAGAAGGCACCGGCGTAAAGATAGGCGAGTCCGCGGTCGAACAGGGCAATTAGCTTGAAGTCTGCGTAATTCGCATGTCGTGTGGGCACTTGGCAGATTACAATCTTCTGCAAAACAAGGTCCGTCCAACTGACGTAGTAATCTAGATGACTTGGACCGCGATGGTAATACTCTATATAATCCAACGGAGGAAGGATAATCTCATGGGAGTTCTGGAAGTTCAAGAGCACCAACATTTTTGCCATCTTCTCTGAAGGTAGCCATCCAGTGGGAGTTCATGCCGACCCAGTACATACCTGCCAAGAAGTTTCGGGTGATGGTGATCGGTTCGATGTCGAGGGAAATGATGTACGGCGACCCACTACATACCTGCAAAGAAGTTTCGGCTAATTGAGATCGGATTGAAGTCGAGGGGCATCATGCGCGCCTCCGTATCATGGTGAGCCAATCTCGCAAGACCAGATAGCAGCAAGCAGGGTGTCTTGAAAAGCTTAGGCCTCGCTTCGACGATGGCCGTGTGCATGTCCCTCGAGCATGCAGCCAGCCGCAGGGCGCTCAGCATATCCATACACGAACAACAGAGGTCGAGGATGTCACTGGGTAGATTGCTCCAATCGCGGCTCATATGGATGCTGCGCGGTTCGCGTTCGGCCATGGTGGAGTTTGGAAGGGGGCTTGATTTATGGGGGAGAAGGATGTCGGTGTTGGAGCGGCTAGTGAGGGAATAGTGGTACTGGGGGAGGCGAGTGAAGCGACGGTACACGGGGGCACAGTGAGATGGAGACAGAGAAGGAGATGGAGATGGAGTGGTGCTATGGGAGTGGAGAGGGAGACGAGGCGAGGCGCCAATGTGCTGTACAGCGGCGGTGACAGACTGCACTGTGCACAGGGTGAGGCTGATTTTGGTAACCCAAACACGCCGCCTGGACTAGTGTCAGGCGCAGGGTGTTGTCACTTCACTGTGAGGACCGGATGAATAGTATTTTGACCATCAAGTGTACCACAGTTGTACTACTACTACTACTACCAGTAGGTACATGAGTACTCCAGTATTGTATAGCGTAAATAGGTCTCTCGTGCTAGCATGCCTGTTCACTTCATCGTTCAGGTATCATCCATATTGCGAGCAGAACCAAATTCTCGTGCATGCCAAATCAACGCTCTGCCGTGATGCATGCAGTGGTCGTTCTGGTGCATCAAGGACGGCATGCAGATCGTTCCACACTTGAGAAGAGGAAAAATGGAAAGGTAGAACGCGGCAGCAGAGGAAGAGAACTCTGGCTAACGAGGCTGGGAGGGGATCGAGCAGGAAGTTAATGCTCCACGCCTAAAGGTTTTGGGAAAACTCGATTTTCATAAGGTGACTTATACTCACCTAAATGGAGGGAGTATTCCTTAACCAGAGAATGTTGTGTCTCCCACTCACGCGCTCAAAAAAAAAACTACGACACATTCTTTTATCTGTTTGCATAGGTCCCACCTATCAGGAAGGATGGGCACGTACACGAACAGGTACGACTCATCAGTCTACCCGCATAGCCTTTTCGTTTAGTCTACCTAGCCTTCCAATCAACTGCCTGCAAACCACTTCTCCCATTTACTTCTCCATCGGGAACCGATTCTCCACGGCTTCTTCACCTCCCCTTCGTCTTCATTTGCATCCAAACCCCACTGCGTTCACATTGTTTTAACGTCTTTAAATAATCATCTACTACTTCAGTTAGACTAGCCATCTAATCCTAATTCTCCATACCATAGCCCTCCCTTCCAGCGGTTCCAAATGGCGATAGAGATCGAGATGCAGGTTTTTAGCGTCCAACATGTCCTCGTCGAAGGCTCGATGCGCATAGTTGCCATCGTCACCGTGCACCCAAGGGTTGTTCGGCAGTGGATCAACAATGTATCCAACTCCCTCGAAAAGGTAGAGACGAGGGTCATCGATCTCGACACAGAGTACACGGAGCGAGCCCCTGGGAAGATCCAGCGCACCGCCGTCCTTCAGTTCTGCTTCGAAGATGATGTTTTGGTGTACGACATCATACACTCGCCCTCCATACCAGGTGAGCGTCACGATTTCTTGTCTCGGAAGGACGTATACTTCTGTGGGGCAGCCTTCGAAGGGGACAAACAGAAGCTGGAGCCGTACAACCTTGATTTGAATAGCATCACTGACCTACAAACCAGAATCAAAATTCCTGTAGAAGTTTGTGATAAACAGACACCATCCCTATTCGATGTAGCAAATTTTGTGCTCGGTACAAATCTTCAGAAGGGTGACGAGATGGTGGCATTAAGGTCGCCTGGATGGGAGAATTATCCCTTGACGTACGAGCAGATAAAATATGCTGCCCTCGATGCCCGTGTGAGTTTCGAGATAGCTGCAAGGTCCAAAGAGCTTGTTGCGAAGCCGTCTCCCACAGAGAATGAGAACAAGAAGAAGAAGAAGAAGAAAAAGAAGAAGAAGAAGAAGAAGAAAAGGCTGCACCAGCAGGAGGGCATTATGGATGGATGAACTATTTCCTCTTGTAAAAAAAATTATTCCCTCTCGGTGTATATTGATATAGATGGACTATTTCGATGGTGTGCATGTCTTTGGAACAGAGTAGTAGTGTGGGTCCGCTTGACTATAAGGAACTATTTATCCGCATATATAGCTTTCTCTGCTACTCCTTCCAGTGATCGGTATGTAGTGCATGTGTCCGTAGACAAGACAGCTTGTCCATGGAAGTTCAACTACGGCAACCATCATGTTTCATCTCGCGGTTCCCACGACGCCTCTCCAACCCACGACACCACGCCCCCCGACGTGCGCCTCACCCCTCTCGGCTGCACCGCCCCTCTGCCTTTGTGTGCATGACATGTGGGCCACCTAAAATGCGGCGAGTATCAAGTTTCTACCACAGCCACCCGTGATTCCCACGATGCCGCTCGAACCCATGAAACCACACGTCCCCCGACCTGCGGCTCACCCCTCTTGGCCCCACTGCCCCTCTGCCTACGGCAGCATTACATCTGGACCAGTCACCTATCGGGTCCACATGTTATTGACTCAAAGGTAGGTGTAGTAAGGCGATGAAGCTCAGTCCCGACGGCCCTGAGAGGGAAATGTAACTCCTGCGCCAGGGCTTGTGGTGCTCCCGCAGCACGAAATCGTGCCAAACTCGAGATTTGTTTCTTTACTATACATGCACGCAACGGTTTAATGGACTTTGTAATCTCAACATGTGATGGGGAGCTACAAATTTGAATTTGAAACTTATAAAACGAAAAGATTCAAAACAAATAAACTGGGAGAGAGGGAGTATATCGTAGGATGTGTCCCATACAAAATAAATCCCCTGGTTTGTCACCGCGAAGATGCGGTTAAAAAGGAGCACAACGTCTTCCTACTCGTACGGCAACAAATCGGCCGCAGACAGCATGGTCCGCCTTTGACCGCCATGTGCAAGGTTCGTGCTATCTTATTCAATCTCACCATGGTTCCATCGTACCAATTCATGCGGTGGCCCGTTGCATGGCTGATCCCAATGTTGGATAAAGGTTCTACGGGAACGGTTTCACCGTTGTAAATGTTGTGCAAATTGATGTTGGTATCCTCCCGTACATATGCAAGCCAATCTCCAACAGTGGGCAGGGGGAGAATTAGGAAATGGACACGGAAGTAGTCTTTAGAATGCATTTACTACGTAATCAAACTCATCTTACCTGCTCATTGGAGGAAATCCGAGTGCCCCTCAACGTCGGCATCTCAAGGGGCGTCAACTTGCAACTACGGCCATGCCGCGCTGGAGAGACCCCCAAGGAAACATCCTCGTGCGTTCCATGGAACATCAAGATGCATTTGTATGAGTAGTTTATCTTGTGAGAGAAAAGGATGAACGAGGGAAGGCCTCTAGAGATAGAGATGGACACTACTACTACCAATGTGCTGGCCTATGCGTTGCAATGGATCCAAAGTAGTAGAATAATACTTGTTCACGTGCTTGAAATATAAACACTCTAGTTTTGATATACATGTGTCAGCAGACATGACAGCTTGTCCATGGAAGTTGAACCACGGCAACTGTCACGTTTCTTGTTTCTACCACTAAGCCACTGAACTTCGGTCCCGTGCGCCCCGAGAGGGAAATGTAACTCCCGCGACAGGCCTTGTGGTGCTCCCGCAGTACGAGCTCGTGCCAAAACTGGAATTTGTTTCTTACTACTACCAACTAGTACTAGTAAGGTACACGTGCATTGCACACATGAGATTCTGGTGGTTTGTGCATTATGCTTCTAGATGTGCAGCTTTCTGGATTCTAACATGTGGCAAAATCTGGTGGAATGTAAGGTTAGGCAAGTTTGAATAACTTAGGCGAGTGTTTGATTAAAGCCACACTAAGGCCCCACATGACATACACACAAAAAATGTGGCAAGATACCCTTAGGCTTGCCAACTTGTTTCTCTCATTTTGAAGAACTAATAACTTTGCCTAAGCTTAGTTGTGGCAAAGTTAGGGTCTGTTTGATTCAAAGGATTTCCATAGGATCTTTGAAGGATTAGAATCCTTAGGAATTTTTCCTACATTGGTCGTTTGATTCGTAGGATTGAATCATGTAGAATATTTTCCTAAGGATTCATTTGTACTACGTTTCATAGGAATTCTAACATGCACTCCAACCTCTTGAAAGAAATCCTTTGTTTTCATGTGACATAATCAAACAAACTCAAATCCTATAGGGATCCAATGAACATGCCATTCCAATCCTACTTTTTTCCTATTTTTGTGTTTCTGCAATCCTATGAATCAAAGAGGCCCTTAGTCAAGAATTAAGTTCAGCCATGGAGTCTTCTAGATTATACATCTGGCAGAATCTGGTGGATGATATCCAACGGCCAGTAGTGCTCGGAGTTGCCATCTTTGTACCATCGGATTGGCTTCATCCAACGACCAACTTTCAAAGTTTTTCACACACTATATAGGGGGTATAGATATAGATGTGCCGGTCCGTTGCAATGGATCCAAAGTATATATATATATCTATTTAGTGGAGTGCACTCTAAACACATTATCTATTTATTTTTCTCTAACCTTCCGTAGCCATGCAACCAAGCCACATAAGCTTCATGGGTTCCCCCCACATCATATTATTCATACTACGTTGATTGAAAAAAGATAAATCACCCAAAACAAGATCTTCCCGTTTTTTGTTACTACGATGTTGTGCTGTGCACGTACTTACTAGTTGTGTAGTGGTAGTACTAGTAATATAGTATTAGGAGTATAAACTTGGTACTAGTAGGAGTAGTACTTGTACGGAATGCTCCTACTCTATCAACGAGCCCAGTCTGACACCAAATTTCTTGGCTTCCATGCTACAGCTAGATCTTCCCTCGTTTCTTTTTTCCAACCCGGCGACGGGCGGGGTGTCGGTTTGCTCAACGGCGATCCCACATGAAAGTGAAAATGCTAGGCAACACGCCATCCCTAAGCCATGTGTCGTGCCGGACGGGCCGTGTTGTACTCCCGATTCTCGGGCGTGTGGGGGTGCGACGCAGACGCGGTAGGCCTTTTCCTTTTACCAGCAATGTGCTCGTGCGTTGTGACGGATCCAAAGTAGTAGAATAGTAGTATTTGTTCACAAACTTGAAAGAAATTACTATTCTTTTGATATACTCCTAATATATTAATCCCTCCGTACCTAAATATTTGTCTTTTTGAGATTTCAAATGGACTATCACATATAGATTATATAGACATATTCTAGTGTTTCTAGCAAGATGCCCGCGCTTTGCACGAAGTTGATGGAAAAGGTAAGAACAACTTATAAATTGACGGATGGAGTACTAGTTACAGTGATGCATATAATTAAGCAAAGGGATCGCACATGTCGGTATTGACTAGAACAAGAATGCAACAGCACAATAAGAATTAAGGCCACGATGATGTGATCACAGTGGTGGTTACAGAAGGCAAGAAGAAAGATGGATCCACGAACGTACGACCTCCTCCTCCTCAACTTAGTGCGCCGGGCCACCGACCGGCGGCTAAGGAGCGGCGGCTTTTGTGGCGAGGTCGAGGTGCTTCTCAGCAAAGGCATCCAAGGCTTCCCGCCGGTTGAGGAAGGCCAACGTCGTAGCGTCCTAACTGGCCTTGTAGATACCTATGTACACAATTTCCTCGTACATGTGGATGTGTAGGTCGACGTATTCTTGCAGGGCGAGGCGCCTCGCGGCGAGCGCGACCTCCAGGTGGACATTCTTCGTGGCGTCGGCGGGCAGTCGCAGGGCCACCGGTGCTTGAAAGAGGTTCCGGCCATGGAGGCCAATTAGGGTGGCAAGCAATGAGGATCCCGGGCACGCGGGCTAGAGGAGTACGGCGATGTCGTCCGCGAGCTTCCTGAGGACGGTGAACTTGTTGCTGGTGGCAACGATCATCTGGTCCAACTGAGAGTCGTAGTTAGCGTCGAAGGCGGCCATCCACCAGCCGGTCTCCAACACCGTCTGGAGACGATCCTCGGTGCCATGCCACAGGCCGGCATCTTGGACCATCTGGCGCAGCCGCTGGCCGCTCACGAGCATCGGCGCCATGGGTCTGGAGTGAGCTCTTTTGCGCTTAGTGTAGGTGCTTAGGCAAATTCTTAGGTGCGTACGATGTGGTAGATGCATTGGAATGGAGGGGCGCCTTTATATGAGGGCAATGAGGGCAAACTGCGTTGCATTCACATCGTGTAGCCTCTTTTCCTGGACCTCCTCCCATTACTTCCCTCATGCCTTAATTGAAGAAGGATGCATTGGCCGTTCAACATATCGGGAACCGCTACTCCCTCCCTCGTCTGCATTAAAGCCGTATCGGGAACTGCGCCGCCCGCTGTCAAATCGAATACTCCCTCCGTCTAGGTGAGTATTAAGTCATCTTACGAAAACCAAATAGTAAACACATATGCGTGGTGCATTAACTCTCACATTGTTTCTTATTTTTTTTGACATAAATAGAGGAATCAACCAAGAAGAGATGTGGGGCTTGTATGCTTCTAATGACTTGACACTATCAAACATGACATGCAGTCGTCAGTTCGTTGCACAAGAACAAATACAACCCACGTCAGCACACACGCATCTTATATAGCATCACATCCAATGGCTATAAAATATGAATGAGACCAAATTATATCTCATCTAGATGAGTTCTAGCAAAACTGTATTAATAATACTTAGTACTCCTGCGCCATGTATCATATATTAGTATCATGTAGTACTTTATTTATTTATGAGGTATCCAGATGGCACTGCACCGCCAAGAAAAGAGGGTAACATCAAAATTTGCACTACTTTTTGAGTATGTTGGTAAGGTCCGGTCATAGTCACTTGTTGAAATCTCTAAAAAGACAAATACTCCCTCCGTCCAGAAATACTTGTCATCAAAATGGATAAAAGGAAATGTATCTAGACGTATTTTAGTTTTAGATACATCTCTTTTTATCCATTTTGATGACAAGTATTTTCGGACGGAGGGAGTAGAAAACAGAGTTGGTGATGATGGTGTGCGTGCCATCCTGCAATATAGGCCGTCGGATTTATATCTAACGGACAGGAAAGAAACTATGGCAATTTTGCAAAAATATACCCACACGTCTCTCCACGTTCGCAAATAAGGCCTTCCCTCGTTCAACCTTTTCTCTCACAAGATAAACTACTCATACAAATGCATCTTGATGTTCCGTGCAACGCACGGGCAGCTAGCTTATTTCATTTAAAATAGTTCCTGCGATAATTGGGTTGAAGTGATATATTTTATGTCTGCCCCGAATGATTTCAGATTCACTAGTAGTAACAAAGAAAAGGTTGCCTTGTTAATTAACAGAAAACAGGGTGAAAACTATCACATGAGGCCGGTAAAAACAAGGCACACTGGGTTTAGCGTCATCGTCACTACAGCTGTGCGCGCGCTAGAAGTCTACATATCGAGGGGCTACCGAGCGAGGCATCAAGAGACAATGTTTGAGAGAGAAACCAATTGACAGATTATGATCAGATTGACTTGTCACCCTTCTGCCGTCATTGTTGGGGGGAGGGAGAGAAAGACGTATCGAGAGTGTGCGCGGTAGGCACAGAGGCACAATTAGCGAGTGTGTGTGTGTTTGAAAGAGGAGTAGATAGATTATTATCAAGTTCGATGTGCCACCCTACTAGCTCCTTCGGTGCCGGGTAGTGTGTGTGTGTATGTTCGAGAGAGAAGCCAGTCGATAGATTAGTATCAAGATCGAGGTGTCACCCTAGTCCTTCGGTGTTGGGAAGTGTGGGTGTGTGTGTGGGGGGGGCAGTGACACTCACATATCTTTACTCTTATAAAAAACAGAGTTGGTGATGATGGTGTTCCTGCCATCCTGCAATATAGGCCATCCAATTTATATCCGACGGACAGGGAGGAAACTATGGCAATTTTGCAAAAAGATACCCACACCCCTCTCCGCATTTGCAAATAAGGCATTCCCTCGTTCATCATTTTCTCCCACATGATAAACTTCTCATACAAATGCATCGTGATGTTCCATGCAACGCATGGGCATCTTGCTAGTAGCGAGAAGAAGTTTGTGTGACACATATCTAGCTATATTAAGGGATAGGTAGATAGCATATGTGTGAGAGACATTAGTGGCTGTGGGTGGGCAGAATTAAAGGGGTGGGCGTGTTAAACATAGAGAGCATGTGTGTTTCTGTGTGAGAGACTTGTAGGACGGGGTAGAAAGACGAATTTAACCCTGACGGAGGGAGAGAAATACACAAAGTGCGCGTGTGTGATTCCGATGCCCACAGGGAAATGAGATATGTATGCGTGTGAGAGAGATTGCACAATTCATTCAGGTATCACTATCTAGCGATCGTGGACGTGCATCGCTTGAACATAAGTCAATATCTACTTCGTATCGTGGCCAAAGGTACAATATCGATTCAACGCTATAAAGATTGGACACTCACATATCACATTTTTTTCTATTTAAATAAGCCTTTTTAGTTGTGCATGCCAAAGTTATAGTGATGTTTCTTCAAACAACCAATGTAGCTATCATGAACATGCACCATTGTTACTCTTGCATTCAAATTCATTAGTCTTGGATGATTTAAGTTTCTATTTTGAAGTAATATATGTAATATTCATATGTGAATTCAATGGGTACGCAATTTATGAAATGGAGGCTATGTAATCATATGAGGTAACACTTTTAAGTAGCTGACTACAATATCCATTTCTTTTTGTGTGCCTCTACACTAACACGTCAATGCATTATGTTTAAAGTAAATAACCAATGGCACTAAATTATCTATTTACACGAGAAATACATAGGCTGAGCGTTTGATCCCTTTCTTGTGAACGCGCCACTACACCCGTACGATTGGCCGCGCCTGTGTGAACATCCAAGTTATCGGCACATCATCCCGAGTTATTGTGTTTTTTCTGGGGTGGACTTCACACCAGTTATTAATTGCTGACGCGTGCCCCGTGTACACAGTCTAGCATGACCTTCCCGCTAGCACGGTCCAAAATTAGTTGAAACTAGATACGAACGATCCCGCGGGCGGCAAAATCTCCTGCCTCCTTCTAAAATTTCTGCCACCTTAGTCTTTAGCATGCGAAATCCCCCTTTTGTCCTTGGTGCACGGAAACCAACAGTTACAATACCGCCCTCATCTACATGATAGGTCGGGGCTGCTTTGGTAACTTCCGGTTCCCCCACTACACGACACCCCCATTTCCTCTCCCCCTCCCGCAAAAACGACTAACTCCACAGCACCAGAGCATCTTACAGCACGCCGTCCGTTCTTCATCGCCCTTTCTCCCCTCCCCTCTCAAAACCCTAGACTGCTCATCCACTGGCGTACCATAGCCCATTCACTGCCAGCGGCGTCCACCTCGCCGGATATGCTTCTACGACCGCATCTACCCCTCCCACCTCCCCTAGAAACAAGTAGACTACTCATCCACCACTGTACCACAGCCCATTCAGTGCCGGCCTTGTCCACGGCGCCGGATCTGCTTCGTCGGTACTCTCGTCAACCGCACGCATTTGCAGCGGCTCATTCGTACTCCCCACCAGAGGCGCTTCGTCCACACCTCCCGGAGCCGCCCCACCGAGACCCCTGTCGACGGCCTCTGATCCTCTTCGCCGACACCTTCCTCAACCCTACCGGAGTAGCTTCGCCTATATCATTCTCAACCCTACCGGGGCCGCTTTGCCAACTCACAAGTCCACGGCCTCAGATCCGCTTCCTCGCACCCTCATCCAACCTACCGGAGCAGCTTCTGACGCCCCATCCACAGCCGCAGATCCGTATCGTCGACACCACCCTTAACCCAACCACCGGAGCAGCTTCTGACGCCCCGTCCACGGCCGCAGATCCACATCGTCAACACCATCCTTAACCCAACCACCGGAGCAGCTTCACCTACGCCCTCGTCCACGGCCATAGATCCGCTTCGCCCACACTGTAGTCCACCCTGCCGGAGCCGCTCCACAAACACCCTACTCGACGGTTCTAGATCTCCTTACCGAACCCCGACAGCCAGCGCAGCGTCATCACCCTCGATGTTTCTAACCTGATTCCCACAGTCTGGAGAGATGCCAAGCACCCGCTACAGCCTAGGTACTTGTCACATTTAAACCCGTCCAGCATCACCTGCCCGATGTACTTGAAATATACTAACCGGTCGTTGTTACCTGTTATGCAGCTGGCAAAAACTTCAAGGATGATGTTTCTTCTGGATCTAACAGCTTGGCCAACCAAGATCCTGGACTAAGGCATTGCTATGATCTTGTAAGCGCGTCTCTCTCTCTCTCTCTTGTATTGTTCGATAACCCACAAGTATAGGGGATCGCAACAGCTTTCGAGGGTAGAGTATTCAACCCAAATTTATTGATTCAACACAAGGGGAGCCAAAGAATATTCTCAAGTATTAGCAGCTGAGTTGTCAATTCAACCACACCTAGAAACTTAGTATATTCAGCAAAGTGTTTAGTAGCAAAGTAATATGATAGTGATGGTAGCAACAACAAAAGTAAAGACAGTAAAAGTAATGTTTTTGGTATTTTGTAGTGATTGTAACAGTAGTAGCGGGAAAGTAAATAAGCGAGAACCAATATATGGAAAACTCGTAGGCACCGGATCAGTGATGGATAATTATGCCGGATGCGGTTCATCTTGTAACAGTCATAACATAGGGTGACACATAACTAGCTCCAATTCGTCAATGTAATGTAGGCATGTATTTCGTATATAGTCATACGTGCTTATGGAAAAGAACTTGCATGACATCTTTTGTCCTACCCTCCCGTGGCAGCGGGGTCCTATTGGAAACTAAGGGATATTAAGGCCTCCTTTTAATAGAGAACCGGAACAAAGCATTAGCACATAGTGAATACATGAACTCCTCAAACTATGGTCATCACCGGGAGTGGTCCCGATTATTGTCACTTTGGGGTTGCCGGATCATAACACATAGTAGGTGACTATAGACTTGCAAGATAGGATCAAGAACTCACATATATTCATGAAAACACAATAGGTTCAGATATAAAATCATGGCACTCGGGCCCTAGTGACAAGCATTAAGCATAGCAAAGTCATAGCAACATTAATCTCAGAACATAATGGATACTAGGGATCAAACCCTAACAAAACTAACTCGGTTACATGATAAATCTCATCCAACCCATCACCGTCCAGCAAGCCTATGATGGAATTACTCACGCATGGCGGTTAGCATCATGAAATTGGTGATGGAGGATGGTTGATGATGACGACGGCGACGAATCCCCCTCTCCAGAGCCCCGAACGGACTCCTGATCAGCCCTCCCGAGAGGTTTTAGGGCTTCGCGGCGGCTCCGTATCATAAAACGCGATGATTTCTTCTTTCTGATTTTTTTCTCTCCGAAAGCAAATATATAGAATTGGAGTTGGCGTCGGAGGGTTTCCAGGGGGCCCATGAGGTAGGGGGGCGCGCCCTAGGGGGGGCGCCCCCCACCCTCGTGAGAAGGGTGTGGGCCCCCTGGTCTTCATCTTTGGCGAGGATTTTTTATTATTTTTTCTCAGATGTTCCATGGAGTTTCAGGTCATTCTGAGAATATTTGTTTTCTACACATAAAACAACACCATGGCAATTCTGCTGAAAACAGCGTCCGTCCGGGTTAGTTCCATTCAAATCATACAAGTTAGATTCCAAAACAAGGGAAAAAGTGTTTGGAAAAGTAGATACGACGGAGACGTATCAACTCCCCCAAGCTTAAACCCTTGCTTGTCCTCAAGCAATTCAGTTGACAAACTAAAAGAAAGAAAAACTTTTACAAACTCTGTTTGCTCTTGTTGTTGTAACTATGTCAAGCCAATATTCAAGTTTTCAGCATAGATCATAACTAACCACATTTGCAATAATTCTCAGGTCTCACAATTACTCGTATCAATAGCATAATCAACTGGCAAGTCATAATAATAAATCTCGGATGACAACACTTTCTCAAAACAATCATAATATGATATAACAAGATGGTATCTCGCTAGCCCTTTCTGAGACCGCAAAACATAAATGCAGAGCACCTTTAAAGATCAAGGACTAGCTAGACATTGTAATTCATGGTAAAAGAGATCCAATCATAGTCATAAAAATAACCCAATATAAATTAACACTGATGAATGCAAATGACGGCTCCGCTCTCCAGCTAGTGCTTTTTAATAAGAGGGTGATGACTCAACATAAAAGTAAATGGATAGGCCCTTCGCAGAGGGAAGCAGGGATTTGTAGAGGTGCTAGAGCTCAGTTTTGAAATAGAGATAAATTGTATTTTGAGCGGTATACTTTGATTGTCAATGTAATAACTAAGAGATGGCGATATCTTCCATGCTAAACACATTATAGGCGGTTCCCAAACAGAATGGTAAAGTTTATACTCCCACTCCACCAACAAACATCAATCCATGGCTGCTCGAAACAACGAGTGCCTCCAACATACATCAGGTCCCAGGGGGAGTTTTGTTTGCAATTAATTTTGATTTAGTTTGCATAAAGCATGGGACTGGGCATCCCGGTGACTAGCCATTTTCTCGTGAGTGAGGAGCGGAGTCCACTCCTCTTGAGAATAACCCGCCTAACACGGAAGATAAGGACAACCTTTGTTGATACATGAGCTATTCGAGCATAGAAAACATAATGTTTGTTTGAAGGTTTAGAGTTTGGCACATACAAATTTACTTGGAACGGCAGGTAGATACCCATATAGGAAGGTATAGTGGACTCATCTGGAATAACTTTGGGGTTTAAGGGATTGGATGCACAAGCAGTATTCCCACTTAGTACAGGTGAAGGCTAGCAAAAGACTAGGAAGCGACCAACTAGAGAGCGACAACAGCCATGTACATGCATTAAAATTAATAAACATTGGATGCAAGCATGAGTAGGATATAATCCACCATGAACATAAATATCATGAAGGCTATGTTGATTTTGTTTCAACTACATGCGTGAACATGTGCCAAGTCAAGTCACTTAAATCATTCAAAGGAGGATACCACCCCATCATACCACATCATAATCATCTCAATAGCATGTTGGCATACAAGGTAAATCATTATAACTCATAGCTAATCAAGCATGGCACAAGAAAGTATGATCTCTAATTGTCATTGCAAACATGTTTACTCATAATAAGCTGAACCAAGAACGAGGGACTCATCATATTTACAAAAACAAAAGAGGTCGAGTTCATACCAGCTTTTCTCATCTCAGTCAGTCCATCATATATCATCATAATTGTCTTTCACTTGCACGACCGAACGGTGTGAATAATAATAAGAGTGCATGTGCATTGGACTAAGCGGGAATCTGCAAGCATTCAATAAACAGGAGAAGACAAGGCAATATGGGCTCTTGGTTAAATAAACAATAATGCATATAAGAGCCACTTCAATAATTTAATTATGGTCTTCTCCTACTGACCCCGAAAGAGAAGAAAAGAAATAAAACTATTTACACGGGAAAGCTCCCAACAAGCAAAAGAAGAACGGGAAATTTTTTTTTGGTTTTCTTTTTAATTATTACTACTATAGCAGAGAAATAAACTATTACTAATTTTTTGGTTTTTCTTAAGGTTTAACAAACACACAAGAAGAAAGCAGGAAAAAGAAAATAAATTAGCATGGATATTACAGTGAAAAAGTATGAGCACCGACATCTAGCAATGAGCGTGTGTGAACATAAATGTAATGTCGGTGAGAAATAGGTACTCCCCCAAGCTTAGGCTTTTGGCCTAAGTTGGTCTATGGCCACTGCTAGCCTGGCGGATATCCATAATAATAGTTGTTAGGGTCGTACTGTGATGAGGAAGAATAGTTGGGGTCATACTATGATGAAGAAGAAGACTTTGACTGCCACTGGCTGACAGTCATCTTTGGATCCCAAGAATAAACAGATTGTCGTGGAGGCTCATCTTGTGGTTCCTGTTCTGGCTCCTCGGCTGGTGCAGGGTTCCGGTAGGCGTGAATAGCCGTCAATGGAACAAGGTACGTGCCTGCAGTCAAATCAAACAAAGAAGGAGCAGGCAAGGTAATAGTCTCAGGATGATGTTTATCAAAGAAAAATTGATATTTAAGCTCCCCTGCCCTATTTTTAACAATAAAATCATGTGCCACCATACTTTTATGATCTAGATAAACACGGGGCAACACCTTTTCTTCCTTCTCAGCATGCCTAATAGGTATGTTAAAATGTGCGGCTAGGCGTGTGGCATAGATGCCTCCAAAGATGGGCCCTTAGTACGGTTCATATTTAACCGTCTAGCAATAATACCGCCCAAACTAAAAGTGTTATCACCGTATAAACCTTGGAGCAGAATAATTAAATCAGGGATACTAAGGTTTCCAGAATTTCTACGTCCAATTAAACAACGACTAGCAAATAATGCAAAGTAACGCAAAACAGGAAAATGTATGCTAGTGATTCGTGCATCGGAAACCTTCCTAGTTTCTCCTATAGTGATATTATCAATAAACCCAGCCACATCATCATGATGTGGTTCTTCTGTCTTGCCCTCAAAAGGGACTAAACAAATCTGACATAAATCATAAAGTGACATCTCCTTATGCTCATCATATAAATGAAACTCCACCATAGGTGGTGAGTTCCTAGAATGAAAATGAATGTTTTGCACAAAGGTATTTGTGAGTAAGAGATACTGATCGCATTGGTTGTGGAGGAAAGCGGTGAGGCCTGCATTGTGAGCCAATTCATGAAAATCTTCATAGATACCAACTGCTCTAAAGAAATCTTCAGAAGGCCATTCACACGCCCGAATCTCCACGGTGCGCGGCAAATTATACTTAGGCTCCGGTGCCTTTTCCTTCGAGCTTTGGCTCGACAAGCCCCTCAAAAATCTCCTCATTATTTTTCTGAAAGAATCTGAATTTTTTAGTAACTTCAAACAAAAAATGAACAAACTTCAATAAAACTGATAGCAACTACTCCTACAAGTGCCTAGAGCCTAAATCAAGCATTAGAACTACTTGGAACCATATAAATTTGACATGCAAGCTTAAGAACATGGTCACCTATGCAGCACAAATTTGCAAAGAATAAAGCACTAGAACAAAAACTAATTGGACCAATGGAGGACTCACATACCAAGGAACAACCTCCCCAAGCAGTTTTGCGAGAGGTGCTTTGAGCAAGGAGATCGAAAATCACAGCAAAAGTGGCTGGAACTCATGCTTGAGTTGGTTTTTCGGGTTTGTGTGAGACAGAGGAAGAAGATGGGTGCTGGGATAAGTGGAGGAGGGCCACCATGGGCCCATGAGTTAGGGGGGCATGCCCTATAGGGGGGGCGCCCACCACCCTCGTGGCCAGGTGGCAGCTCCTCCCGCGGTAATTTTTGCTCAGTAAATCCTCAAATATTCCCGAAAAATCATATTAAATTGGCATGGCATTCTGAGGAATTTTATTTTCGGGATATTTTTATATTGCACGGATAAGTCAGGAAACAGACAGAAAATACTATTTTTACTTTATTTAATATAAATAACAGAAAGTATAGAGAGGGTACAGAAGTTTCTGCTTCTAGTTTCATCCATCTCATGCTCATCAAAAAGAATCCACTAACAAGGTTGATCAAGTCTTGTTAACAAACTCGTTCCGATAATCATGAGACCGGAGAAATTTCGAATAACACTAAGTTACCTCAACGGGGATATGCACATCCCCAATAATAAGTATATCATATTTCTTCTTGACAGTAGGTAGAGGAAATTCAAAACCTCCAAATATAATCGATGGAATTTTTCCAATAGAGTTGATACTATGAACTTGAGGTTGTTTCCTCGGAAAGTGTACTGTATGCTCATTATCATTAACATGAAAAGTGACATTGCCTTTGTTGCAATCAATAACAGCCCCTGCAGTATTAAGAAAAGGTCTTCCAAGAATAATAGACATACTATCATCCTAGGGAATATCAAGTATAATAAAGTCCGTTAAAATAGTAACATTTGCAACCACAACGGGCACATCCTCACAAATACCGACAGGTATAGCAGTTGATTTATCAGCCATTTGCAAAGATATTTCAGTAGGTGTCAACTTATTCAAGTCAAGTCTACGATATAAAGAGAGTGGCATAACACTAACACCGGCTCCAAGATAACATAAAGCAGTTTTAATATAATTTCTTTTAATGGAGCAAGGTATAGTAGGTACTCCGGGGTCTCCAAGTTTCTTTGGTTTTCCACCCTTAAAAGTATAATTAGCAAGCATGGTGGAAATTTCAGCTTCCGGTATCTTTCTTTTATTATTAATGATATCTTTCATATATTTAGCATAAGGATTTGTTTTGAGCACATCAGTTAATCGCATACGCAAAAAGATAGGCCTAATCATTTCATCAAAGCGCTCAAAATCTTCATCATCCTTTTTCTTGGATGATTTTGGAGGAAAAGGCATGGGTTTCTGAACCCAAGGTTCCCTTTCTTTACCATGTTTCCTAGCAACAAAGTCTCTTTTATCATAACGTTGATTCTTTGATTGTGGGTTATCAAGATCAACAGCAGGTTCAATTTCTACATCATTGTCATTACTAGGTTGAGCATCATCATGAACATCATCATTAATATTTTTACTAGGTTCATGTTCATTACCAAATTGTGTTTCAGCATCAGACATAGAAATATCATTTGGATTATCAGGTGGTTCAGCAATAGGTTCACTAGAAGTTTGCACAGTTCTATCATATTTCTTCTTCTTCTTTTTAGAAGAACTAGGAACATCAATATTATTTCTTTGAGAATCTTGCTCGATTCTCTTATGGCGGCCTTCAGGATACAAAGGTTCCTGAGTCATTCTACCAGTGCTAGTAGCCACTCTAATAGCATAATCATTTTTCTTACTATTCATTTCATCAAGCACTTCTTTTTGAGCCTTAAGTACTTGCTCTACTTGAGTGGTAACCATAGAAGCATGTTTGCTAACAAGTTTAAGATCACCTTTAATATTAGCCATATAATCACCCAAGCGTCTAATCATACAAGCATTTTCTATTAATTGTCTACCAAAATAAGCATTGAAGTCGTCTTGCTTAAACATAAAGTTATCGAACTCATCCAAGCACTGACTAGCAATTTTAGTAGGAGGGACTTCAGCTTTATCATATCTATAGAGAGAATTTACATTTACTACATGTGTCGGGATATCGGGATCAGGAGGTTCTTCAGTAAATAAATAATTAAGATCATATGTTTCTTCAACAGGCGGTATATTAACACCATGTATTTCTTCAACAGGAGGTAAATTCTTAACGTCTTTAGCTTTAATACCTTTTTCTTTCATAGATTTCTTTGCCTCTTGCATATCTTCGGGACTGAGAAATAAAACACCTCTCTTCTTTGGAGTTGGTTTAGGAATAGACTAAGTAATTGGAGCAGGAGATGGCTCAGGAGCTGGCTCAGGAGGTGCCCAATTATTTTCATTTGTCAACATATTATTCAATAGAATTTCAGATTCATCCAGTGTTCTTTCCCTGAAAAGAGAACCAGCACAACTATCCAGGTAATCTCTGGAAGCATCGGTTAGTCCATTATAAAAGATATCAAATATTTCAGGTTTCTTAAGAGGATGATCAGGCAAAGCATTAAGTAACTTGAGAAGCCTCCGCCAAGCTTCTGGGAGACTTTCTTCTTTAATTTGCACAAAGTTGTATATTTCCCTCAAAGAAGCTTGTTTCTTATGAGCAGGGAAATATTTAGCAGAGAAGTAATAAATCATATCCTGGGGACTACGCACACAACCAGGATCAAGAGAATAAAACCATATCTTAGCATCACCCTTTAATGAGAATGGAAATATTTTGAGTATATAGAAGTAACACGATCTCTCATCATTAGTAAACAGGACAGCTATATCATTTAACTTAGTAAGCGTTGCCACAACAGTTTTAGATTCATAGCCATAAAACGGATCAGATTCAACCAAAGTAATTATATCAGGATCAATAGAGAATTCATAATCCTTATCAGGAACACAAATAGGTGAAGTAGCAAAAGCAGGGTCGGGTCTCATTTTATCTCTAAGTGATTCTTTGTTCCATTTAATTAATAACCTCTTAAGCTCATATCTATCTTTGCAAGCTAAAATAGCGGCAGAAGATTCCATATCAAAAAGATAGCCCTCAGGAATAACTGGCATATTTTCATCATCACTATCATCATCATATTCAGATTGAATAATTTCCTTTTCTCTAGCCCTGGCAATTTGTTCATCAAGAAATTCACTAAGGGGCACAGTAGTATCATGCATAGAAGCAGTTTCATCATAAGTATCATGCATAGCAGAAGTGGCATCATCAATAACATGTGACATATCAGAACGAATAGCAAAAGCAGGTGTAGGTGTCGCTAACTTACTCATAACAAAAGGTGAATCAAGTGCAGAGCTAGATGGCAGTTCCTTACCTCCCCTCGTAGTTGAGGGATAGATCTTGGTTTTTGGATCTCTCAAGTTTTTCATAGTGTCCAGCAGATATAAATCCCAAGTGACTCAAAGAATAGAGCTATGCTCCCCGGCAACGGTGCCAGAAATTAGTCTTGATAACCCACTGATACGTCTCCAACGTATCTATAATTTTTGATTGCTCCATGCTATATTATCTACTGTTTTGGACTATATTGGGCTTTATTTTCCACTTTTATATTATTTTTGGGACTAACCTATTAACCGGAGGCCCAACCCAGAATTGCTGTTTTTGCCTATTTCAGTGTTTCGAAGAAACAGAATATCAAATGGAGTCCAAATAGAAAAATCCTTTTTGGAACGTGATTTTCTTCTTGGATAAGACCCAGGAGACTTGGACCCTACTCCAAGAAGTACTGGAGGCAGTCACGAGGGTAGGGGGCGCCCCCCCCTACAGGGCGCGCCCCCTGCCTCGTGGGCCCCTCGGTGCTCCACCGATGTACTCCTTCCTCCTATATATACCCACGTACCCCCAAACGATCAGAACAACAGCCAAAAACCTAATTCCACCACCGCAACTTTCTGTATCCACGAGATCCCATCTTGGGGCCTGTTCCGATAAAGGGCTTCTACATCATCATAGCCCCTCCTATGAAGTGTGAGTAGTTTACCTCAGACCTTCGGGTCCATAGTTATTAGCTAGATGGCTTCTTCTCTCTTTTTGGATCTCAATACAATGTTCTCCCCCTCTCTTGTGGAGATCTATTCGATGTAATCTTCTTCTTTTGCGGTGTGTTTGTTGAGACCGATGAATTGTGGGTTTATGATCACTAGTAGAAAAAGGGGCTTTTGTCCTAGTTGGTAAGGCCCCTTTAGTCCCGGTTTTTGAACCGGGACTAAAGCGTCGGTACTAATGCCTCTCTCCTTAAGTCCCGGTTCTTACACGAACCGAGACTAAAGGGCGCGAACACATGGAGCTCCACCTTTAGTCCCAGTTCGTAACACCAACCGAGACTAAAGGAAATTTTATGATTTTTTTTTGAAATTTTTTTTTTGAATTTTTTTTTGATTTTCAATTTTCTGAATTATTTTAACCTCTAGTGTGTAATCACCACCCCTCATCACTGCTCAATTTATCCTCTAATCACCCCTCATCATTCCAAATCATCTAACTTCCCGAACGGTCACCCATACTCCCATTCCCCCAGCCTGAGCACGCTTAAGTTCCGGGTTCTATTCTCTCTCATTTCCAAGTCTGCACTTGTTGTTTTCCTGACAATAGTAAGATGTCAATCCTATTGACCTTCATGAATTTTGCTTGAGCATGAAGTGACACATTTCACTGTTTGAGTTTGAAACTATTGTTTTAAAAAACAATAATTATTTAGTAACACTAATATTTCTTGAATAATTAGTTTGACCACAGTTTGACCATAGTTTGACCAGATTTGACCAAAATTCAAAATAACGGAAATAATTATTTAGCAACACTAATATTCTAGAATAATTAGTTTGACCATTCTTTGACGAGAGTTTGACCACTGTTTGACCAGATTTGACTAGTAATTTTTTCGATTTTTCCACTCTAGATCTTAAAAGCCCCGTAACTTTTTTCTGTTAGGTTTTTGAGGATTTTGAAAATGTTTAACGGGGTTCCCCCGGTTAAATTTGGATGTAACTTTTCGAGTAGATAATTTTTCATATAATTTTCTTTAATCCGAGTTCATATGCAAAAGTTATGCCCATTTTACAAATTCGAGAGAGATTTTGCAAATAAAGTCAAAATTCATATTTGTAAATTTTCCCAACAAGTAGACCACATATCACATGGGAAACTTAGTTTTTTTTGACATTTCCATCATTTTCTTTTGTTTTTTCTAAAACTAAAAAGGTGGTCCACGGGGGGGGGGGAGGAGTTTGAAAATGGGACCTTTAGTACCGGTTCGTGCCATGAACCGGTACTAATGCCTCAAAACCTATTAGTACCGGTTGGTGGCACCAACCGGTACTAAAGGTCTAACCTTTAGTCCCGGTTGGTGCCACCAACCGGGACTAATGGGCATCGCACCCTTTAGTCCCGGTTCATGGCACGAACCGGGACTAAAGGGCCCAGGTGAACCGGGACTAATGCCTTAGCCGCACGAACCGGGATAAATGCTCACGTTAGTCCCGGTTCTTGACTGAACCAGGACTAATGTGAAAACTGCCCCGTGACCAAAGCCCTGTTTTCTACTGGTGGATCAAGTCTATCTATGAACAATATTTGAATCTTCTCTGAATTTTTTTATGTATGATTGGTTATCTTTGCAAGTCTCTTGGAATTATCCGTTTGGCTTGGCCAACTAGATTGGTAGTTCTTGCCATGGGAGAAGTGCTTAGCTTTGGGTTCGATCTTGCGGTGTTCTTTCCCAGTGACAGAAGGGGCAGCAAGACACGTATTGTATCGTTTCCATCGAGGATAACAAGATGGGGTTTATTTCATATTGCATGAATTTATCTCTCTACATCATGTCATCTTGCTTAAAGCGTTACTCTGTTTTTAACTTAATACTCTAGATGCATGCTGGATAGCGGTCGATGAGTGGAGTAATAGAAGTAGATGCAGAATCGTTTCGATCTACTTGTCACAGATGTGATGCCTATATATATGATCATGCCTAGATATTCTCATAACTATGCTCAATTTTGTCAATTGCTCAATAGTAATTTGTTCACCCACCGTAGAAAACTTATGCTCTTGAGAGAAGCCACTAGTGAAACCTATGGCCCCCGGGTCTATTCTCATCATATCAATCTCCATTACTTTAATCTTGCTTTGTTTTTACTTTGCCTTTTACTTTTCACTTTGCATCTTTATATCAAAAATACCAAAAATATTATCTATGGGATCTCACTCCGAAAGTGACCGTGAAGGGATTGACAACGCCTAATCGCGTTGGTTGCGTTGAGCTCTTTGTGTTGTGTAGGTACGAGGGCCTTGCGCATGGCCTCCTACTGGATTGATACCTTGGTTCTCAAAAACTGAGGGAAATACTTACGCTACTCTGCTGCATCATCCTTTCCTCTTCGGGGAAAACCAACGCAATCTCAAGATGTAGCAAGAAGAATTTCTGGCGCCGTTGCCGGGGAGTCTACACAAAAAGTCAACATACCAAGTACCCATCACAATCCCTATCTCTCGCATTACATTATTTGCCATTTGCCTCTCATTTTCCTCTCCCCCCAATTCACCCTTGCCTTTTTATTCGCCCTCTCTCTCTATCCTCCCTCTCTATTTGCCTCTTTTGCCCATTTCTTGTTTGCTCGTATGGTTGGAATAGTTGTTTATTTATTACTAAACAGAGAACTTAAGATCTATGGATCCTCATCCGCTTGCCAATCTTTTTAAGGGATCCAATTATGATGAACCAATTCCTATTGATTTGGATTCACTAGATCATCTTTATAAGCTTTTGCCTGAAATCCGTAAATCTGAAAATCGTGATGAAGTGCTTTATGAAGTGACTCATGATAGATCTTTGAATAAAAAGCATGATTGCAATGATTTTATTATAAATTCTCTTGATGTCAATTATGCTAATAAGATGCAAAACCCTAAGCTTGGGGATGCTAGTTTTGCTATGTCTACTACTTGTTGCAATGATTATGATTTGGGTGATTCTTCTTATGATCTTGAAAATTTATTTAAACCCCATGATGAATATGAGATTTATAATAGTGTTTGCAATATTATTGAAAGTGGGTTTGGAGAAGTCATGACTTTAGTTAATGTTAATCCCACTATTTTGGAAGAGTGTCAACTTTGCATGCATGTGGATCATGTTGAAAATATTGTATGTGATAGCTATTTTGTTGAATTTGCTTATGATCCTACATGTAATTACTATGAGAGAGGAAAATATGGTTGTAGAAATCTTCATGTTACTAAATTACCTCTCGTTATGTTGAGATTGCTATTGTTTCTTTCCGCTTCCTTGCATATGCTAGTTTTTGCTTGCCTTGAAAATTTGTTTGCCTATAAGATGACTATGCATAGGAAGTATGTTAGACTTAGATGTGTTTGTCACATGTTTTATGATGCCCTCTTTGTGCTTCAATTATTGTCTTTCATGTGAGCATCATTAAATTATCAATGCCTAGCTAAGAAGGCTTTAAACAAAAGCGCTTATTGGGAGACAACCCAATCTTTTTCCTTGCTGTTATTTAATAAATAAATTATTTAGCCTCTGTTTAGATGTTTTTTTGTGTTTTAATTAGTGTTTGTGCCAAGCTAGACCAATTGGATCTTCTTGGATGATAGTTATTTGATCTTGCAGTAATTTCCAAAAACTTTGCGTTCAGTGCCCGAATTACTAAAAATAATCAGAACGTGATAAAATAGTGATTCCAATTGCTGCTGATAAATAAATAAATTATCTAGGTCGTCTAATTTTGGTAGATTTTTTGGAGTTCCAGAAGTTTTCGTTAGTTACAGATTACTACAGATTGTTCTGTTTTTGACAGATTCTGTTTTTCGTGTGTTGTTTGCTTATTTCGATGAATCTATGGTTAGTAAAATAGTTTATAATCCATAGAGAAGTTGGAATACAGTAGGTTTAACACCAAAATAAATAAAGAATGAGTTCATTACAGTACCTTGAAGTGGTTTTATGTTTTCTTTCTCTAACGGAGCTCACGAGATTTCTATTGAGTTTTGTGTTGTGAAGTTTTCAAGTTTTGGGTGAGTTCTTTTGATGGATTATGGAACAAGGAGTGGCAAGAGCCTAAGCTTGGGGATGCCCATGGCACCCCCAAGATAATCCAAGGACACCAAAAAGTCAAAGCTTGGGGATGCCCCGGAAGGCATCCCCTCTTTCGTCCACTTCCATCGGTAATTTACTTGGAGCTATATTTTTATTCACCAACATGATATGTGTTTTTCTTGGAGCGTCTTGTATTATTTGTGTCCTTGTTTGTTAGTGTGCCACAATCATCCTTTCTGTACACACCTTTTGAGAGAGTCATCTATGAATTAAAATTTGATAGAATACTCTATGAGCTTCACTTATATCTTTTGAACTATGTAGTTTTGCTTTATGTGCTTCACTTATATCTTTTCAGCGTTGAAATTTTGCTCTATGTGCTTCACTTAGATCTTTTAGAGAACGGTGGTGGTTTATTTTAAAAAAAACTATGATCTCTCATGCTTCACTTAAATTATTTTGAGAGTCTTAATAGCATGGTAATTTGCTTAATATAAATATGCTTGGTGTTCAAGATATGTGAAATTTTCTTTTGAGTGCGTTGAATACTAAGAGAAGATTGAAGCATGATAATTGTTTTGAGATATGGAGGTGATAATATTAGAGTTATGCTAGCTTAGTAGTTGTGAATTTAAAGAATACTTGTGTTAAAGTTTGTGATTCCCGTAGCATGCATGTATGGTGAACCGTTATGTGATGAAGTCGGAGCATAATTCATTTATTGGTTTTCTTCCTTTTGAGTGGCGGTCGGGGACGAGCGATGGTCTTTTCCTACCAATCTATCCCCCTAGGAGCATGCGCGTAATACTTTGCTTTGATAACTTCTAGATTTTTGCAATAAGTATATGTAACGCCCTCGATGCGGCTATATCTCCCACGTGTCGAAGCACGACTTAGAGGCATAACCGCATTGAAAGCAATGTCGCAAGTGAGGTAATCTTCACACAACCCACGTAATACAATAGGGGGAAAAGATACATAGTTGGCTTACAATCGCCACTTCACACAGTTACATGAATAAAGCATTACATCATCCAAATACAATCAAGGTCCGACTACGGAACCAAAATAAATGAAGACTACCCCAAATGCTACACAGATCCCCGATCGACCCCAACTGGGCTCCACTACTGATCAACTGGAAAACGAAACAACATAAAGAACACGATCTTCATCGAGCTCCTCCTTTGAGCTTGGTTGCGTCATCTGCACGGTTCAACGACACCTGCAAGCTAGTTTTGGAAGTATCTGTGAGTCACGGGGACTCAGCAATCTCACACCCTCGCGATCAAAACAATTTAAGCTTATGGGAAGGGTAAAAAGGTATGAGGTGGAGCTGCAGCAAGCAACTAGCATATATGGTGGCTAACATACGCAAATGAGAGCGAGAAGAGAAGGCAAAAGCACGGTCGAACAACTATGATCAAGAAGTGATCCTGGAACAACCTGCGTCAAGCATTACTCCAACACCGTGTTCACTTCCCGGACTCCGCCGGAAAGAGACCATCACGGTAACACACGCGGTTGATGTATTTTAATTAAGGTCAACTTCAGGTTTTCTACAACCAGACATTAAAAAATTCCCATCTGCCCATGACCGCGGGCACGGCTTTCGAAAGTTCAAATCCCTGCAGGGGTGTCCCAACTTAGCCCATCACAAGCTCTCACGGTCAACGAAGGATATTCCTTCAAGCGGGAAGACCCGATCAGGCTCATAATCCCGGTTACAAGACATCCTCGACAATGGTAAAACAAGTCCAGCAAGACCGCCCGATGCGCCGACATCCTGATAGGAGCTGCCCATATCTCGTTCTCAGGGCAACACCGGATGAACACTACGTAAAGCTAAAACCAGCCCTCAAGTTTCCCCGAGGTGGCGCCGCAAGTGGCTCTAGTTTGGACCAACACTTAGACAAGCACTGGCCCGGGGGGGTTAAAGTAAAGATGACCCTCGGGATGCGCGACTCCCAAGGGAAAAAGGCTAGGTGGTGAATGGTAAAACCAAGGTTGGGCCTTGCTGGAGGAGTTTTATTCAAGGCGAACTGTCAAGGGGTTCCCATTATAACCCAACCGCATAAGGAACGCAAAATCCGGGAACATAACACCGATATGACGGAAACTAGGGCGGCAAGAGTGGAACAAAACACCAGGCATAAGGCCGAGCCTTCCACCCTTTACCAAGTATATAGATGCATTAATTAAATAAGAGATATTGTGATATCCCAACAAGTAAACAATGTTCCAACAAGGAACGATCTCCATGTTCCAACAAGGAACAAACATCAATCTTCACCTGCAACTAACAACGCTATAAGAGGGGCTGAGCAAAGCGGTAACATAGCCAATCAACGGTTTGCTAGGACAAGGTGGGTTAGAGTCTTGGTTCAACAATATAGGGGGCATGAAAAGCAAGTGGTAGGTATCGCAGCATAGGCATAGCAAAAGAGCGAGCATCTAGCAAAGCAAAGATAGAAGTGATTTCGAGGGTATGGTCATCTTGCCTGAAATCCCGCAAGGAAGAAGAACGAGTCCATGAAGAAGAGAAATGGACGAAGTCGAACGCATCCTCACAAACGCGACGTTATCAGAACTAATCCGAAGAAGCAACACCGGAAAGAAGCAAACAACATGGTAAACAACCATCACATAAACATGGCATGATGCACAATCAAGTATGATGCATGTCCGGTTTAAAGAGGCATGGCATGGCAAAGTGCACAAACAAACCCTACAAATTAAGTGGAGCTCAACATGCAACTCCGTTGCATATTGACGAAACACCACATCAATTATTTAGTTCTCTCTCGTTTAGGTACCCAACAATATTAAATGTTGATTAACATGGCAAGAGGTGAGGCATAACAAAACTACACCATCTAAACAATTTAAATGGGGTCGGATATAACAAATAACGAATCCGGTAGATCCCCATATGCCTTAGTAATTTAATGCAACAACAATTTAAACATTTTAATTGTTGTTATCATGATGCGGATGACATGAGCAAGTTTTATGCAATTTTTATTAAAAGTTGTCAAGAGCATTACGAAGCATTTTTCATCATGGCGGAAAGAAAAGGGGTGCCACGACAACGATAACGAAAACGGTGCCACTGCAATGTTCCGGTTCCGGTAACTCGATGGAGATACCGATGCAAAGGAGAAGTGTGCGGATGCGTGCAAAGATGGTGGGGCACTCCCGCATATCGGGTGCCCCATGAGTCGACGACGGTGACAAGGCAAAAGAGGGGCAACATGCACCGACAATTCGGGCACGGCGCAAGCTCGAGCATCTCATACATCACACATGCATTCCTTCACGGGCGGTCGTCTCAGGGTTATACCTTCGAAGCGTGCGTTATCGGAGGGGTTCGAGTTTGATGTGGTGTAGGGGAAGTAGGCATTCACGGGACAACGTGGAAGTAGTGGTACACGTTGTCTTGTCGAATCAACGGCGGTGGTAGTTGTACATCTTGTAGTGGAACTTGGGCGTAGTGGTACACGGCGACAGTAGTGGAACATGACGATCCGGATAGGGTACTTGGCAACATGCACGTCGTCGGTAGTTGTGCACAATCGTTGTCGGACTTGACGGGTTCGAGGTCTTCGGATGTAGTGGTACATGTTCGTTGTTCGGAGAGGTTCATGGCGTTCTTCAGTCATAGGTAGTTGACGTTTTGCTATCCGGGTCTTCGGCGACGGTCGTTGTACACATGACGTTGGGGTACTTGTCGGTCCGGGTCTTGAGGGAGTAGATGTACACGTTTCATAGATGAACTTGGCATAACCATGCGGTAGTCGAAATTGGCGGTCCGGTGCGGTAACCAACACGTAGGGGTACACTTGTTGAAGCGGAACTTGACGAAATCCAAATGGAGGTAGCCGTCTGTGGTCATGCTCATGTTTGGGGACGATGCGACAACAGCAACAACCGGAGTTGCTTGCGGATGGGAGGGTCGGCGGTAGGCCTGATGCAGGGAGCAGTAGGGGAGGTCCGGCAGGGTGCAGTCTCCAGGGCGGCGGGCCGGCGATGCGAGGTCCGGCGATGGGCATGGTGCAGCAAGGCGACGAGGACGAGGCACGTCGGGGCAGCAAGGCGGAGGGCGGAGCAGAGGCGTGGCGCGGGAGCTGCTGGTCCGACGGCTAGGCTCTGGCGAGTCCCCCATGGACCGGGACGAGGAAGCCGCGGCCTCGGGCGCATGTGCAGGGGAGCACTGGGTCAGGAGGCATGAGGATACATGGCACCACTCGCTGGACGGAGGTTGCAGACGGCGAGGGATGCGAGGTCGAGGAGGAGGCCTCGGGCGTGGAATGCGGGCGCCATGGGGATGCAGGCAGCGAAGAGGCGCGGGGCGTTGGTGAAGGAGGCGGAGCAGACTCGTTGATGTTCGAGGGAGCTGGCGATGGGGGGGCTCTGCGAGGAGAAGCCAGAGGAGAGGTGGCGCAACACTAGGGAGGAGCTAGCGAACGGGGAGGACGAGGGGATCGGGAAGGACGAGGGGATCGGTGCTGGTGTTGGGGGGTCGAGCGAGGTGGGCTGCGGGGAGAGATGGGATCGGACCCTGGTGCGATGCGCTTCTCTCCTGGCGGTGCGGGGTGCGAGGAAAAGATCGAGTGGGAGAGGTTACGGTCAGGCTTAGGGTTAGGTTAGGTGAGGCCAGGTGGGCTGGGCCGGCGTGGGAGGTTGGCCTGGCTGCGCTGCCGGCCCTGGTGCGGGGAGGTAGGAGGCCCAAGTTGGGCAGGCTCTCCTCTGCCTCAAACTCTCTCTCTCTCTCTCTCTCTCTCTCTCTCTCTCTCTTTAGCGATTTCAAAGAAAACCCAAACCTGGAAGAAATGCCGAGAGGGATAACAGTGGAGTTTGGGCAGGAAGTAAATTTTCTCAGACTCGCAAAATTGAGCCTGATCCAAGAAAAATATAAATGGGCATGTACCAACTTTGGATTGGAACTCGTTTGAATTAAATTCAAATGAGTTCGAATAAGAAGTGGGCGTTAGAAAGGTCCCAAAATGTTGAGATTTTTGGTAGACCTCCAGAAAAAGATAAAATAATTTATGGGCGAAGTTTGAGGAGCAAACTCGAAGCAGAAAAGAGATGAGATTATTTGCAAGTGTGTTCATGGGTGATTCCGAAAATGGTATATTCAATATAGCTCCCTAATATCGGGAGGATATGTTATAAAGAGAATCATCATGTGAATTCCTTCGGTTTAAATGGACCGAAGATCCATGCAATTTATTTAGTTGATTTGAGATGCAAATATTAATGACATGATGGCATGATGACATGATGCAAATGCACATGATGCAAAGATGAATGCAATGAACAAAACAAATCACACGATGAAACCCAGAAACCATGGAAGGCATGTGAAGCTCCGGTCTTGGGGCGTCACAGTATATGAGTTCTTTATGACTAATGTTGAGTCCATGGATTATATGCACTTTTTCCCATCCTTCCACCATTGCTAGCCTCTCTAATACCGTGCACCTTTCGCCGGTATCATACACCCACCATATACCTTCCTCAAAACAGCCACCATACCTACCTATCATGGCATTTCCATAGCCATTCTGAGATATATTGTCATGCAACTTTCCACCGTTCCGTTTATTATGACACGCTCCATCGTTGTCATATAGCTAGCATGATCATGTAGTTGACATCGTATTTGTGGCAAAGCCACCATTCATAATTCTTTCATACATGTCACTCTTTATTATTGCATATCCCGGTACACCGCCGGAGGCATTCATATAGAGTCATATTTGTTCTAAGTATCGAGTTGTAATTGTTGAGTTGTAAGAAAAATAAAAGTGTGATGATCATCATTTTCTAGAGCATTGTCCCAACTGAGGATAGGATGATGGAGACTATGATACCCCCATAAGTCGGGATGAGACTCCGGACGAAAAAAAGAGGCCATAAAAATAGAGAAAAGGCCCAAATAAAAAAATGATAGAAAAAGAGAGAAGGGACAATGTTACTATCCTTTTACCACACTTGTGCTTCAAAGTAGCACCATGATCTTCATGATAGAGAGTCTCTCGTTATGTCACTTTCATATACTAGTGGGAATTTTTCATTATAGAACTTGGCTTGTATATTCCAATGATGGGCTTCCTCAAATTGCCCTAGGTCTTCGTGAGCAAGCCAGTTGGATGCACACCCACTTAGTTTCTTTTGATGAGCTTTCATATACTTATAGTTCTAGTGCATCCATTGCATGGCAATCCCCACTCACTCACATTGATATCTATTGATGGGCATCTCCATAGCCCGTTGATACGCCTAGTTGATGTGAGACTATCTTCCCCTCTTTTTTTCTTCTCCACAACCACCCTTCTATTCCACATAGTGTTATGTCCATGGCTCACGCTCATGTATTGCGTGAAGATTGAAAAAGTTAGAGTATGAAACAATTCCTTGGCTTGTCATCAGGGTTGTGCATGATTTAAATACTTTGTGTGGTGAAGATAGAGCATAGCCAGACTATATGATTTTGTAGGGATAACTTTCTTTGGCCATGTTATTTTGGGAAGACATAATTACTTTATTAGTATGCTTGAAGTGTTATTATTCTTTATGTCAATATGAACTTTTGTCTTGAATCTTTCTAATCTGAATATCCATACCACAATTAAGAAATTTTGCATTGAAATTATGCCAATTAGCACTCCGCATCAAAAATTCTCTTTTTATCATTTACCTACTCGAGGACGAGCAGAAATTAAGCTTGGGGATGCCTGATACCTCTCCAGCGTATCTATAATTTTTGAGCTACATGCTATATTATCTACTGTTTTGGACTATATTGGGCTTTATTTTCCACTTTTATATTATTTTTGGGACTAACCTATTAACCGGAGGCCCAGCCCAGAATTGATGTTTTTTGCCTATTTCAGTGTTTCGAAGAAACAGAATATCAAACGGAGTCCAAACAGAAAAATCCTTTTTGGAACGTGATTTTCTTCTCAGATAAGACCCAGGAGACTTGGACCCTACACCAAGAAGTACCAGAGGCAGTCACGAGGGTAGGGGCGCCCCCCCCCACAGGGCGCGTCCCACTGCCTCGTGGGCCCCTCGGTGCTCCACCGACATACTCCTTCCTCCTATATATACCCACGTACCCCCAAATGATCAGAACAGGAGCCAAAAACCTAATTCTACCGCCGCAACTTTCTGTATCCACGAGATCCCATCTTGGGGCCTGTTCCGGAGCTCCGCCGGAGAGGGCCGTCATCACAGAGGGATTCTACATCATCATAGCCCCTCCGATGAAGTGTGAGTAGTTTACCTCAGACCTTCGGGTCCATAGTTATTAGCTAGATGGCTTCTTCTCTCTTTTTGGATCTCAATACAATGTTCTCCCCCTCTCTTGTGGAGATATATTCGATGTAATCTTCTTCTTTTGCGGTGTGTTTGTTGAGACCGATGAATTGTGGGTTTATGATCAAGTCTATCTATGAACAATATTTGAATCTTCTCTGAATTCTTTTATGTATGATTGGTTATCTTTGCAAGTCTCTTAGAATTATCCGTTTGGTTTGGCCAACTAGATTGGTAGTTCTTGCCATGGGAGAAGTGCTTAGCTTTGGGTTCGATCTTGCGGTGTTCTTTCCCAGTGACAGAAGGGGCAGCAAGACACGTATTGTATCGTTGCCATCAAGGATAACAAGATGGGGTTTATTTCATATTGCATGAATTTATCTCTCTACATCATGTCATCTTGCTTAAAGCATTACTCTGCTTTTAACTTAATACTCTAGATGCATGCTGGATAGCGGTCGATGAGTGGAGTAATAGAAGTAGATGCAGAATCGTTTCGATCTACTTGTCACGGACGTGATGCCTATATACATGATCATGCCTAGATATTCTCATAACTATGCTCAATTCTGTCAATTGCTCAACAGTAATTTGTTCACCCACCATAGAAAACTTATGCTCTTGAGAGAAGCCACTAGTGAAACCTATGGCCCCCGGGTCTATTCTCATCATATCAATCTCCATTACTTTAATCTTGTTTTGTCTTTACTTTGCCTTTTACTTTTCACTTTCCATCTTTATATCAAAAATACCAAAAATATTATCTATCGGATCTCACTTCCGTAAGTGACCGTGAAGGGATTGACAACCCCTAATCGCGTTTGTTGCGTTGAGCTCTTTGTGTTGTGTAGGTACGAGGGACTTGCGCGTGGCCTCCTACTGGATTGATACCTGGGTTCTCAAAAACTGAGGGAAATACTTACGCTACTCTGCTGCATCATCCTTTCCTCTTCGGGGAAAACCAACACAAGCTCAAGAGGTAGCACCCACAAGTATAGGGGATCGCAATAGCTTTCGAGGGTAGAGTATTCAACCCAAATTTATTGATTCGACACAAGGGGAGCCAAAGAATATTCTCAAGTATTAGTAGCTGAGTTGTCAATTCAACCACACCTAGAAACTTAGTATCTGCAGCAAAGTGTTTAGTAGCAAAGTAATATGATAGTGATGGTAGCAGCAACAAAAGTAAAGACAGTAAAAGTATTGTTTTTGGTATTTTGTAGTGATTGTAACAGTAGCAGCGGGAAAGTAAATAAGCGAGAACCAATATATGGAAAACTCGTAGGCACCGGATTAGTGATGGATAATTATGCCGGATGCGGTTCATCATGTAACAGTCATAACATAGGGTGACACAGAACTAGCTCCAATTCGTCAATGTAATGTAGGCATGTATTATGTATATAGTCATACGTGCTTATGGAAAAGAACTTGCATGACATCTTTTGTCCTACCCTCCCGTGGCAGTGGGGTCCTATTGGAAACTAAGGGATATTAAGGCCTCCTTTTAATAGAGAACCGGAACAAAGCATTAGCACATAGTGAATACATGAACTCCTCAAACTATGGTCATCACCGGGAGTGGTCCCGATTATTGTCACTTCGGGGTTGCCGGATCATAACACATAGTAGGTGACTATAGACTTGCAAGATAGGATCAAGAACTCACATATATTCATGAAAACATAATTGGTTCAGATCTGAAATCATGGCACTCGGGCCCTAGTGACAAGCATTAAGCATAGCAAAGTCATAGCAACATTAATCTCAGAACATACAGGATACTAGGGATCAAACCCTAACAAAACTAACTTGATTACATGATAAATCTCATCCAACCCATCATCATCCAACAAGCCTACGATGGAATTACTCACGCACGGCGGTGAGCATCATGAAATTGGTGATGGAGGATGGTTGATGATGACGACGGCGACGAATCCCCCTCTCCGGAGCTCCGAACAGACTCCTGATCAGCCCTCCCGAGAGGTTTTAGGGCTTGGCGGCGGCTCTGTATCGTAAAACGCGATGATTTCTTCTTTCTGATTTTTTTCTCTCCGAAAGCAAATATATAGAGTTGGAGTTGGCGTCCGAGGGTTTCCAGGGGGCCCACGAGGTAGGGGGCACGCCCTAGGGGGGGGCGCCCCCCACCCTCGTGAGAAGGGTGTGGGCCCCTGGTCTTCATCTTTGGCGATGATTTTTTATTATTTTTTCTAAGATGTTCCGTGGAGTTTCAGGTCATTCCGAGAATATTTGTTTTATGCACATAAAACAACACCATGGCAATTCTGCTAAAAACAACGTCAATCCAGGTTAGTTTCATTCAAATCATACAAGTTAGAGTCCAAAACAAGGGCAAAAGTGTTTGGAAAAGTAGATACGACGGAGACGTATCATTGTTCTGTGCCTGCCAGCGTGCTTTGCTAGGATTTTCGACCAGTAATCCCTTTGTGTAGACAATGATTTCTACTACTGGCTGCTAAATTAGATATGTAGATGTCATACATGATACTACCTCGTACCTCCGTTCCTAAATATAAGTCTTTCTAGAGATTCCACTATAGGCTACATAAGGAGCAAAATGAGTGAATCTACACTCGAAAATGCATCTATATACATCTGTATGTGGTCCATACTTGAATTTCTTCAAAGACATATATTTAGGAACAGGGGCAGTACGTTACACAAAGTCGTAGGTGGCATGTAGGAATTCCAGTGCACTACATTAGGCTCCCTTAGAGTGTCTGCTAGTCCAGCATACAGAGTCATGTCTAGTTTATGGTACGCACACAATCGTTAATTGGTGGTTTAAATATGCGCAAGGGATATGCAATGTAGTATCATGTAGAGATGTCTGAAATTAGCCGTGTCAACTTGCAGATAGGGTTACACAATGAAAAAGTACAAGATGTATGTGGCAATTTCATGGAACATCGCAAAAAAAGGAGAGGCAGCGGTGAGCCTATACAGTGTGCCATGGTACGTCACTCCTCCATTGCAATCATCGTGACATGTTATTTGTATGCCAGTTCTATTAGCCAAGTTTCTTAGGGACAGTTATTACGAGTTATCCTAACAAAATAAGCTCCTGTGAATATAAGCTCCATGTAATAAGCCAACTAATTCTTTTCATTGCGTTTTCAGCTTATCTTTGGTATGATCAGTGGAAAGTCTAGATTGCATTATATTTTTTCATTTTGCTGCCCATATGTAAATTAATTTGACTTGCAAACATCACAAATTGAACCCAGTGCAGTAATTAATATGAATGGAAAACAGAACATCACTATTTGCTCAAAATGCAAATACAAAGAAACCATCTACTTTGCACAATCTACTTTGGTCAATGTTTGCCTAATTTAAACGAAGCACGCATGACCCACATTTAAATGAAGAACAATTATTTATTGAAATTCGATGGTCCAAGTGGCTAGTTATTATCGTATAGCAGCACCACCTGAAAGCATCATATAGCAGTAGCAGCAGCTCATAGCAACTCATCATACAGCAGCAGCAGCTCATAGCAATTCATCATATAGCAGCAGCAGGAGCAGCTCATAGCAATGCATCATATAGCAGCAGCAGAAGCAGCTCATAGCAATTCATCGTATAGTGGAAAGGGGAGAGGAGATGCAAGCGGGCAGGGCAATGAATGCTTGCGTGTTTGTTTTTACTTGAGGGTTAGGTGTGACACGGGCGTCAGCAGTTGCATTTTGAGTGTAATATAGGCAGACAACATAGTCATTTCACTATTCCCCTTCCCTTCAATTTTTAGTGAGGTTCTACCCGAGACACCCCCCCTCCAAAGCGAAATTAGTTAAGCCCAAGCCCATAACTCAAAAATGACTTCTTTACATCTTTTATGGCTTATTTTGACAATATGCCCTGAAAAGGCGGAATTGAACTGGCCCTTAACCTGCAATTCAATTGTGCGTGCAATTATGAATCACTCCTGCCTGCTATCTGTACATTTAGGCATCATCATACATGGCATAACCTAATACATGTGCATTCCATTATAGAATCTGGAATATGCAATGTTTATGTTAGTTCATATGTTGCACATGATGTTTAAATTCCCCTTAAATCTGGTCAATCAAGTGATGGTCTTTAAGCCTCCTTCTTTGCTTCTTTTCTTGATATGTAAGATTTGCTCACACATCTGTTCAATTGCTTGTTTGCATCAGCCAGCCATACTAGGACTGTTTGCTTTGATTACTTGCTGTTCTTGACATAACACTCTAACAAAGCTTGTCAATGATTTAAACACTAAGGGCTGCTGTAGTGGGGCCTTGTCTAACTCATAGGTGACATAAAGGTTTGGTTGTACACTACAGTAGGCTCTCCAAGAGTACCTGGAGATCCAGTTCGAAGGTATGCCTAGTTTCTACATAGTGCAGACATAGTAAATGCTCATTTCATTGTGTGCAAGTGCAAGAGATGCGGCATGTTTCTTTATGTGGTGTTGTTTTGTTATAATCTCATTCTTTTGTGTTCACAGAACGGAAAGTATGCATATTTATCTTCCAAGGAGACGAGTAACTAGTTTTTGTCACTTTGAAGAGGGGGTGCAATGAAGATAAGATTGAGGATTTCCAAGTACAAGATGTTAGGAAGGAGCCTTGCAAGAGAAGTAGGAGCTGCGCTGAGCCTCTTCAACCTGCTAAGGTAAGTCACTGTATGCAACTCAACAATTCAATTCCTCGTTTGTTTCAGGCATAGTTAATTTTCTCTTTTCAAATGCTTTATTTGTCCTGAGTTAATGAGATGCCCAAATAATCATGCCTGATGTTCGGTACTTGTATCACTATTAGTTGCCATAATTAAAGGCCTTACCATTTAATTACTCTACCGAAGTGTGCCCGAAGCTTTGAACTCTATTAACCAACTATTATTGCATGAGGCTCACAATCTAGTTTATACTACGCTAATTGCATAGTTTTGCCTGCTGTAGTATGTTTGTATGAAACCCTCTGCTGTTCATTATGCTCCCTAAGACTTTAATTGAGGCACACAATGGCCAACTGCTTGCTTACTTATACGCAGCGTGCTGTCTAAATTTGTAACTTGTCCGTGTTTTTGATTGGGCCCCAACATCATGCTCCTCTGGTGAGCTAAGAGAGATTTCTGTATGCAGGCTGCACAGACTATCTTTTTTATAATTTTCAAAATATCACCTACTTATGCTTCATGACGTGTAACATTTTTTTAAAGTGACGTGTAACATTATTGTTAGTCCTGTTTTCCCATGTAGTACAAAATAGTGTCTTGTTCGCTTCACTGTTGTAACTATATTTTTGCCCTTGTCATGTGTACTTACAGAAACATTTCAGGATGAAGTGACATCAACACAAAGATCTGTGAGCTGTGCAGCATGGCCGTTACCGAATGATTATGGATTGGAATTGGAATGTGGTGATGTTCTCGAGCATCAACTAGAGGTGGCAAGACAACGTGTACATGATTGTCAATGTATAATCAACAAGTTGAGACTGGACATGCAGGTATTAGATGCAGGAGTCAAAAAAATGAAACAAGACACTGAGGTAACCATGAAGGAATTGGAGATTTTGCAGACTGAAATTTGTGCTATCTGAATCCGGCCAATCCTATTTTCTGAAGAGATTATAGTTCAAATGGAGTTAAGTTGATGCGCGTCCATGATGTATGAGCTGTATTTGCCCAGTGTATGTAATTTGTTGTTTGTGTATGCTTTATTATCACCTGTGCCGAACCATAATGCCTAGTGGGTATAATCGGTTGTAATTTCTTTATTGTATAGTGTAGGATTATTCTACCTTTCTATGCCTTGATCTCTTTGTTGTAATAGTGTAGGATTTTTAGAGGTGATAGTATTGAGTAGGATAATTCTTTGAATATGCTATATCATTCAAACGAGGGCCAATTTGCCCGACCATGGCCCTTCACGGGCCGTCGGATCCATGGGCCTTCTACGTCTCGTAGGATCCATGGGCCTTCTACGTCTCGTAGGATCCATGGCCCTTCTATGTCTCGTAGGATCCATGGGCTTGTACGTCTCGTAGGATCCATGGGCCGCTGGCTCATTTATGTGTCTTGTATGGGGCTTTAATGGGCCGTAGATGGGCCTTTAATGGAAATCGTATGTTTTATGGGCTGACCATAACGGGCCGTTAATAGGCCGTATTTGGTGATGCTATGAAAATGGCCCAACAGACTAACGGTCCGCAAACGGGCCGACTGTAACGACGAGCTGAATTTGGCCCACAAACAAAAAATGACAGTAACGGGTCGTAAGTAACCGAATGCTGCAAATGAGCCCAAGAATAAATGGGCCCTCAGAAGGCCGAAAGTTAACTTGGACTGGAAACGGCCCAACGGAATAACGGGCCGTTAATGGGTATAAAGTGATACACTATTCATTACGGGCCAGTTTCACCACGGGCCGTTAATGGGTGTAAAGTAATACACTGTTCATTATGGGTCAGTTTCAGCACGAGCCGCTAATGGGCCAAGAGTTACAAAGGGCCTCATATGGGCCGAAAGACGTCATGGGCTATACATGGGCCAGAACTGAAAACGGGCTGGAATCATATTGGATGGCCCAGATGACGCTACTGGGCCTAATTCGGATAGGGCGTAACGGGCCTGGGATTAGCGGGCTGTAAATGGGCTATATGCGAATAGGCCGTTAACAGGCTTTCCATGGGCCGCCCGCCAGCTTTTGACCAAGTCAAATGGGCCAGCCTTTTCACAGGAATGGGCCACTGTTGGGCCGTGCCATGTGTCGACGTATCATAGGCGCCTTCTGTCCAGTGAGTGGATGACATCTGTCCCAACGATGAGCCGACACGTGTTTCCTCTAGCCAATGATGATTTTACACGTGGAAAATCCCCATTGGTCGGGGCTGTTAACGGGTTATAGGATCCAAAACCCGACCCGATAGCTTAATGGCGTTCTGTTACGGTGGATGCCACGTGTCGGTCACCCTTGACGAAAGCACTTCTTTGACGCGCGCTTTATTGTCATGGAAGTGGACACTTTCGTGATGATAATTTTGGTAATGTCGTGGAACACTTCTACGACAGCACAGGTATGACTATCTTGATTCTATAATAAATTTGTCATGGATGTACATGCATGACAAAAAAGTGACCTACTGCGACAAACACGTATCATCACTGAAGTGTATTTTTTTGTAGTGTGGGTTGGTGGCCAGGATAGCTTTTATTTCTTCCAATCTGGCCTTGGCTGCGTCCGTCCACTTGAAGTGTTCGGTGCACCGAAGAAGGCGATAAAGGGGGAGTGCCTTTTCTCCTAATCGGGAGATAAAGCGGCTTAAGGCCGCCACACATCCAGTTAACTTCTGGATTTGCTTGAGGTCAGTTGCGATAGCCAACTGCGACAGAGCTCGGATTTTAGCCAGATTTGCTTCAATTCCTCTACTGGAGACGATGAAGCCCAGGAGCTTTCCGGCGGGTATGCCGAAAACGCAATTTTCCAGATTGAGCTTAATGTTGTATGTTCGGAGATTGTCGAACGTGAGCCTCAAGTCGTCTATTAAGGAGTCGACGTGTTTGGTTTTAACGACCACATCGTCTACGTATGCCTCCATTGTTTTGCCGATCTGCTTTTCCAGACATGTTTGAATCATGCGTTGATACGTTGCGCCGGCGTTTTTGAGCCCGAAGGGCATTGTGTTAAAACAGAAGGGGCCGTATGGAGTGATAAATGTCGTTGCGGCTTGATCGGACTCCGCCATCTTGATTTGGTGGTAACCAGAGTATGCGTTGAGGAAGCACGATGAGTCGTGTCCTGTGGTGGCGTCGATAATTTGATCGATGTGAGGGAGGGGGAAGGGATCCTTTGGGCAAGCCTTATTAAGGTCCTTGAAGTCGACGCATAGGCGCCAGGATTTGTCCTTCTTTGGTACCATTACCAGGTTTGCTAGCCAGTCCAGATGTTTTATTTCTCTAATGAATCCGGCCTCCAGTAACTTGGCTAGCTCCTCTCCCATGGCTTGTCTCTTAGGTTCGGAGAAACGCAGGAGAGTCTGCTTGGCCGACTTGAATCCCTTTAGAATGTTAAGCCTATGCTCGGCCAGCCTGCGTGGGATTCCTGGCATGTTTGAAGGATGCCAGGCGAATATGTCCCAATTCTCACGCAGGAACTCCCATAGTGCCGCTTCTACAGCGGGGTTTAAGTGTGCCCCGATGGATGATGTTTTTGTGGAGTCTGTTGGATGGACTTGGAATTTGTCTATTTCATCCGCTGGTTTAAAAGATATGGACTTGGATCTTTTGTCGAGTATCACGTCGTCCCTGTCCACTGTGGAGCGCAGCGCAGTTAATTCCTCCACCGCAAGGGCTTCGGATAATGCCTCGAGGTCCAGTGCGGCTGTTTTGTTCTCGGCGCGGAGTGCTATGTCCGGATCACTAGCTAGAGTGATGATTCCATTGGGCCCGGGCATTTTGAGCTTCATGTACCCGTAATGGGGTATGGCTTGGAAGATCGTGAATGTCTCCCGCCCTAGAAGGGTGTGGTATGTGATGGCCTGGCTTATTAGGGATGATAGACTACTCATATCAATAAGGAATTCCTTCTTTTCCGGGAGCCCATTCGGGCAGAACTCCAAAGTTAAGCGTGCTCAGCTTGGAGTAGTGTCAGGATGGATGACCGACCGGGAAGTTGCTCCCGGGTGCGCATGAGTGAGGACAACGTGCGCAGAAAATACTAGTATTGATCTGTGGGGCCAGTCCAGATCCCGCCAGGAGTAACGACCACCGGCGGGTGTGTCCGGGGCATTACAAGTTGGTATCAGAGCCGACCCTCGTGGTTACACGGATGGTTGCGAACAGGTGCGTGGTCATGTTGTTCATGAAGTTTGTGACACGTCGTGGCACACGGCATGGCACATGTACTGGACTGGAAGCACAGACGTATGTGTCAAGAGGGAACGTTCCTGTGGCCCGACGAGGACGTCGGTTCCTCTGAGTGGGGGTGTATGTGATGGCCTGGCTTATTAGGGATGATAGACTACTCATATCAATAAGGAATTCCTTCTTTTTCGGGAGCCCATTCGGACAGAACTCCAAAGTTAAGCGTGCTCAGCTTGGAGTAGTGTCAGGATGGGTGACCGACTGGGAAGTTGCTCCCGGGTGCGCATGAGTGAGGACAGAGTGCGCAAAAAAGACTAGTACTGATCTGTGGGGCCAGTCTAGATCCCGCCAGGAGTAACGACCACCGGTGGGTGTGTCCGGGGCATTACAAACTTGTAACACCCACGATGCGGCTATATCTCCCACGTGTCGGAGCTCGACTTAGAGGCATAGCCGCATAGTAGGCATGTCGCAAGAGGGGTAATCTTTACACATCCCATGTACTGAATAAGAAAGGGATAAAGAGTTGGCTTTCAATCGCCACTTCACACAATACATGAATATAGCATTACATCAACCAGAATACAATCAAGGTCCGACTATGGAACCAAATAAAGAAAGACAACCCCTAATGCTAGATCCCCGATCGCCCCGACTGGGCTCAACTACTGATCAACTAGAAACGAAAACAACACAACGAACACGATCTTCTTCGAGCTCCTCCTTGAGCTCGGTTGCGTCACCTGCACAGTATCATCGACACCTGCAACTGGTTTTCGAAGTAATCTGTGAGTCATGGGGACTCAACAATCTCACACCCTCGCGATCAAGACTATTTAAGATTATAGGTAGGAAAAAGGGTAGTGAGGTGGAGCTGTAGCAAGCACTAACTTATATGGTGGCTAACTTACACAAATGAGAGCGAGAAGAGAGGGAAAGCACGGTCGACAAACTATCGTGATCAAGAAGTGATCCTGAAACTACTTACGTCCAAGCTAAAAGATACTTGAGGGGATTTAGATACATCAGAGAGAAGAGATCACGAGCTGATAAGTGAATACTTGAATGATGCACCAGTATGATTTGGAGAACGAGAGCTGAAAGCTGGAATGAATAATCCCGAAATGATGGCCTTCAGAGAATCAAACTGAAAAGAATCTTTAATTGCTCCGGATGGATGAAAAGAATTCTCACAATCGAAAACAATTATTTGAGGATGGCATCAAGCTAAAATCATGAATCTTGAAGAGAATGGAGCAAGATTTAAGAGAAACTCTTCTTCAGTCTGCAAATGTTGAGAATGAGGATGAGAAACACCACCATGAATAGTTGAGATACTCCGGGATGACGAATAGAAAGGTCGAGCCAACGATGAAAAGAATTTGATAGATCTTGGAGAAATACATATGACTGATGATAATTCATTCTTATGTCAAACTTCGAGAAAATTTGAGGATAGCTCTAGGAAAATTAGAAGAGTCAGGTAAGATCCTGGAAAAAGACATGTGGGTTAGGGCCCACTAAAAAGATACACCATTGAACAATTTAAAAGAGAGATTGCGCCGGTTGAATTAAATAGCTTGAATGAGATAACAACCTCGAAATAGGTTGAACGGATCTTGAATGGAAAGACGAGCCTTCTGAGATAACTTCAGCACTTTGGATATGAATAAAGAGAGATGAACTATTAAGAGGAGCACCAGCATGGGAAAGCATTTGAAACAAGGAAAGGAATGATCAACACCGACAGCTTGAATTGCAACCACCGGAGAAGAAAAGAGAACGGAGGATGATAAACTTGAAGCTTCGTTAGTATCTTCCTGAGAATCACCGGATAAGAATATTGATGGAAAAGAATGGAGAGACTTCACATCAATAAGATGGATACTTGATTAAGACATCTAATTCCTTGAAAAAAAAAGGGGGGGGGGGGGGGGAAAACAAAGGCAACTTGGGGCGGATCAAACAAGCAACGTTGAGAAGACTTTGAGTTGATCTTGCGGATGTAGAAAATGATAGGATCCACTTGAAGAGAAAAAACGCTGGTTGAAAAGGATTGACATGACAATATCGATTATCACGAAGGATTAGCATCCACATAGAAGTATGAGAACATCGCTTAGGGAAGGTATGGAATCAACACTTGACATTGAAGTAACTCTAATACCACAAATCAAAACAAATGATTGGCTTGCAGAATAAGCCGGAAACAAACATATAATAGATCCCATATCGTATCATGTGTCTGTTGGAAAGATATCCTACGTGATAGTTGAATTCCCACTTATAAACTCCCAAAACTTTCTGGTTATGCAATCAGGTGTTGATGATACAGGGGAAGCATAATATCTCACCCAAACTAACAAATCCTACATCCAGCTGTATCCATCCTTCAACACATAACCAAGAAACCTTCGGAAATCGTTTACCTCAACCTTCAAAAATCATCCATTATATGAGTTATGGAAATACTCCCGAACTCCCTCCCCAGTACTGGGTGGCGTCGAGGTTATCTCAACAACAACTGCATAAAAGAGATTTTCGATGTCGGCGAACTCAGGTATTCCAGAAATGCAACGATAAAACTGTGACGACAACACCTCAGAGCTCAACTCCTCGGGACACTGCCACAACCCCTAAATGTCACGAGGCACCAAGAACAATGTTCTTGTCACAAAACCATCGAAACGATTCCAAGATACCCGCGTGATCCTAATTTTTTAGTGAAATTTGAGAAGAGAACAGTCAAAACTCTACGTCAGGAAGCCTCACCAGAGTGACGAAGGGACTAAGGAGTAAAAAGAATCTTACTCTCCGACATATATAATACTATAAGACTCAAAACATTTTTCTAGACTCAACAACGCGAACGATTCGATCAAGCAGGGGCCTCCTAAGTCGGGGAAGGCTCTGATTACCAACTTGTAACACCCACGATGCGGCTATATCTCCCACGTGTCGGAGCACGATTTAGAGGCATAGCCGCATAGTAGTCATGTCGCTAGAGGGGTAATCTTTATACATCCCATGTACTGAATAAGAAAGGGATAAAGAGTTGGCTTACAATCGCCACTTCACACAATACATGAATATAGCATTACATCAACCAGAATACAATCAAGGTCCGACTACGGAACCAAATAAAGAAAGACAACCCCTAATGCTAGATCCCCGATCGCCCCGACTGGGCTCCACTACTGATCAACTAGAAACGAAAACAACACAACGAACACGATCTTCTTCGAGCTCCTCCTTGAGCTCGGTTGCATCACCTGTACGGTATCATTGGCACCTGCAACTGGTTTTGGAAGTAATCTGTGAGTCACGGGGACTCAGCAATCTCACACCCTCGCGATCAAGACTATTTAAGCTTATAGGTACGAAAAAGGGTAGTGAGGTGGAGCTGCAGCAAGCACTAGCATATATGGTGGCCAACTTACGCAAATGAGAGCGAGAAGAGAGGCAAAGCATGGTCGATAAACTATCATGATCAAGAAGTGATCCTGAAACTACTTACGTCGAAGCATAACACGAGACCGTGTTCTCTTCTCGGACTCCGCCGAAAAGAGACCATCACGGCTACACACGCTCTTGATTCATTTTAATTAAGTTATGTGTTAGGTTTTCTACAACCGGATATTAACAAATTCCCATCTGCCCATAATCGCGGGCACGGCTTTCAAAAGTTCAAAACCCTACAGGGGTGTCCCAACTTAGCCCATCACAAGCTCTCACGGTCAACGAAGGATATTCCTTCTCCCAGGACGACCCGATCAGACTCGGATTCCCGGTTACAAGACATTTCGACAATGGTAAAACAAGACCAGCAAAGCCACCCGAATTTGCCGACAAATCCCGATAGGAGTTGCACATATCTCGTTCTTAGGGCACACCGGATAAGCAATTCGTACAACTAAAACCAACCCTCAAGTTTCCCCGAGGTGGCGCTGCAAGGGGCTCTAGTTTGGACCAACACTCAGAGGAGCACTGGCCTGGGGGTTTAAAATAAAGATGACCCTTGAGTCTGCATAACCCAAGGGAAAAAGGCTTAGGTGGCAAATGGTAAAACCAAGGTTGGGCCTTGCTGGAGGAGTTTTATTCAAGGAGAACTATCAAGGGGTTCCCATTATAACCCAACCGCGTAAGGAATGCAAAATCAAGGAACATAACACCGGTATGACGGAAACTAGGGCGGCAAGAGTGGAACAAAACACCAGGCATAAGGCCGAGCCTTCCGCCCTTTACCAAGTATATAGATGCATTAAAGTAAATAAGATATAATAACGATATCCCAACATTATCCATGTTCCAACATGGAACAAACTCCAACTTCACCTACAACTAGCAACGCTATAAGAGGGGCTGAGCAAAGCGATAACATAGCCAAACAATGGTTTGCTAGGACAAGGTGTGTTAGAGGTTTGACATGGAAATATGGGAGGCATGATGAATCATGTGGTAGGTATCGCATCATAGCAATAGAGCGAACAACTAGCAAGCAAAGATAGAAGTGATTTCGAGGGTATGGCCATCTTGCCTGCAAAGTTCTCCGAGTTGACGTAAGCTTGATCCTCGTAAGCGTACTCAACAGGTAACTCGAACACGAACTCGTCTCCTGACTCTACCCAAGGCAAAAACACAAGCAAAGGAAACAAAAATCAACCATGGTGCAATGCGCAAGCAACATGATGCCAAACATGGCATGATATGCGTGGTGTGATATGTAATGCATATGCATGCTCCGGAAGGAAAAGACTTAACCAGGCCTTAACTTGGCAACCCAAGTGTGCCACTGGAAAGATGAGTTGATTCCGGTCGAAATCGATATAAAGATCACCGGAATCAGATGCACGGTTTGCAAATGGCAAGCAAAACAATAATGGCACTACTCTGCGATAAACAACACGATGCCATCTAGAATGCAACAAGAAAATAAGCTACTGCACCCCAACATAGCAAAAAAGCACATGGAAGTGATCTACTCAAGATGCTTGACAAAAGATGAGCACTGAGCTACGGCTAAATCACACAAGAGCAGGTTCAAACAAGCATGGCAAAAGGGCAAAAGATAACAGCATCACAGACTTAGTGAAAAAACTAACATGTGAGGAATTAACATCAGGAAGCAATGTTTAGAGCAAGATAACAACATGCTACAGGATCATATCATAGAAATACAAGGCCTGGCATGAATCTACTCAAAGTATATAACAAAAGTCCCTCACTGACCATAAGCCAAAAAGGATGAGAAGATATGATGGGACCCATGTAAACATAGCAAGTATCGTTAACAGATCCAGACTTAGCAGAAAAACTGGACATGGCATAAACAGAATTGCGAAGGCATATTTGCGAGCTTGATGCACTCAACACAAGGCATTGCATGACAAGCCAAACATACTACCAGCAAGAAGACATGATCAAGAAGCTAACCATGGAAAGAACAATCTCATAGCATGCATGGATCAACTACAACAACCTTGGCAAAATTGATTAACACGTAAACAATCTGCCAGGAACATTTTATAGCACTCTTGCAACAGACATTTAGGCATCAAGATGGACTCAAACAAGCATGGTGCAATGGAAGAAAATGAAGAGGACATCCTAACGAACATTTTGATATATGGCACGCACAAAACGGAGGTATGGATGCGGAGTTATGATGCAATGAACATGGCCTGAAAATATGAGGGCGAAAAGGACTTAGTGAATTTTCACCTCGCAAAAAAGTCAACGGGACGAGATGAACCCGAGACGAGGAGATCCAGGACGGAGGGGCTCTGTTTGGTTCGGGGATGGATGGATCTCGTCCAACTCGACGGGATCTGGCGCAGGACGAGCTCCGGCGAACCTCCGGCGAGGCATGGAAGCCAAGGTGAGGGGGGAAAGGCGGAGGCGAGGCCGGAGCAGCGGTTCTCAGGCGCAGGGAGGCGCCGGTCGCCGGCGAGGTCAGCGGGTGATGGGGTGCAGCGACGCGGAGCATGGGCGCCGGGATCCGACGGTGGTGGCCGTTGCGGTCGGCGGCGGCTAAGCGCGGGACGCCGGCGGGCGGAGTGCCGAAGCTCGCCGGCGGGAGGCGGTGGAGGCGAGCGCGGGCGGCGGGGTAGGCGCGCGGTGGCTCAGGCCCGTTGCGGCCCGGGGCGGGCCGGCCTCGGGCCCCGGCGGGCCGCGGCGGCGCGGAAGAGAGAGAGAGGGCCGGCGGGGTGAGGTGGCGAAGCGGGATTGGAGGAGGGGGCGGTGGCGCTGACATGACTTCTTCTAGTTAGTCGGGGTGAGGTGGCCGGCGAACATGTCCGGCGCGAACAGATGTGTCCGGCGGCGCGGTGGAGAAGGGGCTAGGGTTCATCTGTGCGAAATTTTGGGGAGGCACACATATATATAGGTAGACGGAGCTAGAGTCCAAATGAGGTGCCGTTTTCGGCCACGCGATCGTGATCGAACGACCGAGAGGATGGAGGGGGTTTGGACGGGTTATTGGGCCATTTTCGAGGGGTGTTGGGCTGCAACACATACGAGGCCTTTACGGTTCCCCGGATAACCGTTGGAGTATCAAACAGACTCCAAATGGCACAAAACTTGACAGGCGGTCGACCAGTGGTATACCAAGGCCGCTTGGCAAATCTCGGTCCATTCCGAGAACGTTTAACGCCCGCACACGAAAAGAGGCAAAAGGGGGCACCGGAGGATGTAGGAGTGTCGGATTGCAAAATGGACAACGGGGAAAATGCTCGGATGCATGAGACGAACATGTATGGAAATACGATGCACATGATGACATGATGAAATGCATGACACACAAACAAATGACAAGGCAACAACACCGATTAACTGGAAGACACCTGGTGCAACGGTCTCGAGGTGTTACATGGTATCCGCTACTGAACGGGGCCAGTTGGAATGTAATTTCTTCGGACCTGTAATTCTCCGGAGTGCCGAATACCACATCTAGTGTGATTTTCCCAGCACAACGTGCCTCCCGACTGGGGATGATTCCTCAGAAGGTCGTGCTGCTTTGCTCAATACGGTTTCTGTCTATTTCCATTTTTTGAAGAGTCTCCTCATAAATGAGGTTTAATCCGCTGCCGCCGTCCATGAGCACTTTAGTAAGCCGAAAGCCATCCACTATTGGACTGAGGACCAAGGCGGCTGGTGCTCGGGCTGTTCAGAATTTAGGTTCGTCATTGGCATTGAAGGTGATAGCCGTCTCACTCCATGGATTTATTGCTGCCACGTGGCAGACTTCGACAAGGCTGCGGATTGCTCGCTTACGCCTATTATTTGAGGCGAAGGTCTCAAAGACTGTCAATATTGTATTGTTATCCATGGGATGGTGCTCTGCGGTGTTTTGAATGAGGAGATCCTCACCGCTCTTGGCCACCTGCTGGAGTACCCAACATGCTCTAAGGCTGTGTGTTGGTATGGTATCCGCTGTACTATGAATTTTGCAGGGCCCGTTAAGCCATCCCTCCAATACGGTTCCATGCCCTGTAGTGGGCTTTTGCTTCTTTGTAATTGAGTCGGGCGACTTACGAGAGTGCACCCTTTTAGTTCGAACTGGGTGTTTTGTCAGAGCCGGATTATCCCAAAATTTTGTTTGGGTTTTCCAGGCGCTTTCCATTGCACAATACTTCCGTACTATGGCCGCCAAGTCAGTGAAGTGTGCTATGTCACGGCGACTTATGGCATTGAGGATTCCCTTCTCCATGCAATTGTTGCAGAAGAACGAAATTGCATCTTCTTCGCGACAGTCCTTGACCTTGTTCATTACAAGGAGGAATCTGGCCCAATAGTGACGTACTGTCTCTTGGGGATCTTGCCTAATGTGGGAAAGATCGTTTATATCTGGGTGGGTGGGTGGATTTAAGTCCAGACCTTGCCACAATCTGAGACCCAGGGGCGGGGGAGTTTCCGATCTTGGAAGTTCGGGCTCCGGGATGTTGCCCCACAGGTTTGGCATGCTGCCTGATTCTAGGTTCAGGGTTAGGGCGATGTCCTCCCGTGGATGGGTATCCGGCTCGAGAGCTCGGGAATCCGAACATAGTTCGTCCTTAGGATAGAGGAAAAATCGCCGCATTGCTCCTCCACCACCGCTATCTGATGGGTGACCGGCGGAGGGTTTAAGCCCAATCCGATCGTAGTCTGTAGCGACTCCCAGAGCGGCGATGCGATCCTAGAGCTCGTCCAAAGAGGAGAGCTACATTGGATTCATCTGCTCGGTGAACTTCGAGCCGATGTGGAGGATATTTTCGATGACCCGAGAAGTCATCGTCGGCGCAATGGCCGAGCGGGCGGTCATGAAGAAACCGCCTAGTCGGAGAGTTTGACCTACAGCCAGGGCTCCCCCAGAGGTGAGGTTGTTCTTGACAACGAGACGAGCCATCCCTCCTTATGATGACTACAAAGTGGAACTCTCAATGAAAGCACCAATGTCTATGTCAAAACCGGCGGATCTCGGGTAGCGGGTCCCGAACTGTGCGTCTAAGGCGGATGGTAACAGAAGGCGGGGGGCACGATGTTTATCCAGGTTCGGGCCCTCTCGATGGAGGTAATACCCTACGTCCTTCTTGATTGATCTTGATGATATGAGTATTACAAGAGTTGATCTACCACGAGAACATAGAGGCTAAACCCTAGAAGATAGCCTATGGTATGATTGTATGTTGTCCTACGGACTAAACCCTCCGGTTTATATAGACATCGGAGGGGGCTAGGGTTACACAGAGTTGGTTACAAGGGAGGAGATCTACATATCCGTATTTCCAAGCTTGCCTTCCACGCCAAGGAGAGTCCCATCCGGACATGGGACGAAGTCTTCTATCTTGTATCTTCATAGTCAACAGTCCGGCCAAAGGATATAGTTCGGCTGTCCGGAGACCCCCTAATCCAGGACTCCCTCAACGATAGCGAAACAGTCAGACGAGGAAAAGTACCTTCAAGCATAAGGAATAACTTCTTGGCAAGCCCCTGGAAGAACAAGTGCTCCCTGGGTGATTTTGGTAATTAATGTCAACATATCTCTTGTTGGACAAATGTTTTCATCCAGTATGTTTCAGATAAGTTTAACAATTGAGTGGCATGGACTAGAGGATCTGGAACCCCTTCAAGATGCCGAGGACAAAGGATTGGGTCAAGCTCAAAGCTCTAGACTCTACATTTTCTATTTTAGTGATCCAAGATCACATTGAGTCTATAGGAAAGCCAATACTATTAAAAGGGGGTGAGGTGTTGCTTAATGGCTTGCTTGCTCAAAGTGCTTAGTGATATGTGATACGTCTCCGTCATATCTATAATTTTTTATTGTTCCATGCCAATATTCTACAACTTTCATATACTTTTGGCAACTTTTTATACTATTTTTGGGACTAACATATTGATCCAGTGCCCAGTGCCAGTTCCTATTTGTTGCATGTTTTTTGTTTCGCAGAATATCCATATCAAACGGAGTCCAAACATGATAAAAACTGATGGAGATTTTTTTTGGAATAGATATGATTTTTGGGAAGAAAAATCCACACGAGACGGTGCCCGAGGGAGGCACGAGGCAGGGAGCGCGCTCCACCCCCCCCCCTAGACGCTCCCCTGACCCCCGTGGCCACCCTGTAAGGCGGTTGGTTCCCTTCTTTCACCGCAAGAAATCTAATATCCGGATAGAGATCGTGTTAAAATTTCGGCCCAGTCAGAGTTACGGATCTCCGGGAATATAAGAAATGGTGAAAGGGAAGAATCTGAGAATGCAGAAATAGAAAGAGACAGAGAGACAGATCCAATCTCGGAGGGGCTCTCACCCCTCCCATGCCATGGAGGCCAAGGACCAGAGGGGAAACCCTTCTCCCATCTAGGGAGGAGGTTAAGGAAGAAGAAGACGAAGGGCCCCCTCTCCCCTTCTCTTCCCTTGGCGCCGGAATGCTACCGTGGCCATCATCATCATCATCATCATCGCAATCTTCACCAACAACTTCACCCCCATCATCACCAACTCTTCCCCCTCTATGCAACGGTGTAACCCCTCTTTTACCCGCTGTAATCTCTACTTAAACATGGTGCTCAACGCTATATATTATTTCCAAATGATGTATGGCTATCCTATGATGTTTGAGAAGATCCGTTTTGTCCTATGGGTTATTTGATGATCGTGATTGGTTTGAGTTGCATGTTTTATTATTGGTGCTGTCCTATGGTGCTCTCTGTGTCGCGCAAGCGTGAGGGATTCCCGCTATAGGGTTTGCAATATGTGTTGGGGAACGTAGTAATTTCAAAAAAATTCCTACGCACACGCAAGATCATGGTGATGCATAGCAACGAGAGGGGAGAGTGTGATCTACGTACCCTTGTAGACCGATAGCGGAAGCGTTAGCACAACGCGGTTGATGTAGTCGTACGTCTTCACGGCCCGACCGATCAAGCACCGAAACTACGACACCTCCGACTTTTAGCACACATTCAGCTCGATGACGATCCCCGAACTCCGATCCAGCAAAGTGTCAGGGAAGAGTTCCGTCAGCACGACGGCGTGGTGACGATCTTGATGTTCTACCGTCGCAGGGCTTCGCCTAAGCACCGCTACAATATTATCGAGGATTATGGTGGAAGGGGGCACCGCACACGGCTAAGAAAACGATCACGTGGATCAACTTCTGTGTCTAGGGGTGCCCCCTGCCCCCGTATATAAAGGAGCAAGGGGAGGAGGCCGGCCGGCCCTATAGGCGCGCCAAGGAGGAGTCCTCCTCCTAGTAGGAGTAGGACTCCTACTAGGAGGGGGGAGGAAGTGGTGAAGGAGAAGGAAAGGGGGGCGCCGCCCCCCCTCTCCTAGTCCAATTCGGACCAGGGGGGAGGAGGCGCTCGGCCCACCCTGGCTGCCCTTCTCTTTCTCCACTAAGGCCCATATGGCCCATTACTTCTCCCGGGGGGTTCCGGTAACCCTCCGGTACTCCGGTTTTCTCCGAAATCACCCAGAACACTTCCGTGTCCGAATATAGCCTTCCAATATATCAATCTTTATGTCTCGACCATTTCGAGACTCCTCGTTATGTCCGTGATCACATTTGGGACTCCGAACTAACTTCCGTACATCAAAACTCATAAACTCATAATATAACTGTCATCGAAACCTTAAGCGTGCGGACCCTACGGGTTCGAGAACAATGTAGACATGACCGAGACATGTCTCCGGTCAATAACCAATAGCGGAACCTGGATGCTCATATTGGCTCCTACATATTCTACGAAGATCTTTATTGTTCAGACCGCATAACAACATACGTTGTTCCCTTTGTCATCGATATGTTACTTGCCCGAGATTCGATCGTCAGTATCTCAATACCTAGTTCAATCTCGTTACCGGAAAGTCTCTTTACTCGTTTCGTAATACATCATCTCACAACTAACTCATTAGTTGCAATGCTTGCAAGGCTTATGTGATGTGCATTACTGAGACAGCCCAGAGATACCTCTCCAACAATCGGAGTGACAAATCCTAATCTCGAAATACGCCAACCCAACATTTACCTTTTGAGACACCTGTAGAGCTCCTTTATAATCACCCAGTTACGTTGTGACGTTTGGTAGCACACAAACTGTTCCTCCAGCAAACGGGAGTTGCATAATCTCATAGTCATAGGAACATGTATAAGTCATGAAGAAAGCAATAGCAACATACTAAACGATCTGGTGCTAAGCTAATGGAATGGGTCATGTCAATCACATCATTCTCCTAATAATGTGATCCCGTTAATCAAATGACAACACATGTCTATGGTTAGGAAACATAACCATCTTTGATTAATGAGCTAGTCAAGTAGAGGCATACTAGTGACGTTTGGTTTGTCTATGTATTCACACAAGTATTCTGTTTCCAGATAATACAGTTCTAGCATGAATAATAAACATTTATCATGATATAAGGAAATAAAATAATAACATTATTATTGCCTCTAGGGCATATTTCCTTCAGTCTCCCACTTGCACTAGAGTCAATAATCTAGATTACACAGTAATGATTCTAACACCCATGGAGCTTTGGTGCTGATCATGTTTTGCTCATGGAAGAGGCTTAGTCAATGGGTCTGCAACATTCAGATCCGTATGTATCTTGCAAATCTCTATGTCTCCCACCTGGACTAGATCCCGGATGGAATTGAAGCGTCTCTTGATGTGCTTCGTTCTCTTGTGAAATCTGGATTCCTTTGCCAGGGCAATTGCACCAGTATTGTCACAAAATATTTTAATTGGACCCGATGCACTAGGTATGACACCTAGATCGGATATGAACTCCTTCATTTGCTGCTTCCGAAGCAGCTATGTACTCTGCTTCACATGTAGATCCCGCCACAACGCTTTGTTTAGAACTGCACCTACTGACAGCTCCACCATTTAATGTAAACACGTATCCGGTTTGCGAATTAGAATCGTCCGAATCAGTGTCAAAGCTTGCATCAACGTAACCATTTAGTATGAGCTCTTTGTCACCTCCATATATGAGAAACATGTCCTTAGTCCTTTTCAGGTATTTCAGGATGTTCTTGACCGCTGTCCAGTGATCTACTCCTGGATTACTTTGGTACCTCCCTGCTAGACTTATAGCAAGACACACATCAGGTCTGGTACACAGCATTGCATACATGATAGAGCCTATGGCTGAAGCATAGGGAACATCTTTCATTTTCTCTCTATCTTCTGCATTGGTCGGGCATTGAGTCTTACTCAATTTCACACCTTGTAACACAGGCAAGAATCCTTTCTTTGCTTGATCCATTTTGAACTTCTTCAAAATTTTGTCAAGGTATGTGCTTTGTGAAAGTCCAATTAAGCGTCTTGATCTATCTCTATAGATCTTAATGCCCAATATGTAAGCAGGTTCATCGAGGTCTTTCATTGAAAAACTCTTATTCAAGTATCCATTCATGCTATTCAGAAATTCTATATCATTTCCGATTAGTAATATGTCATCTACATATAATATCAGAAATGCTACAGAGCTCCCACTCACTTTCTTGTAAATACAGGCTTCTCCAAAAGTCTGTACAAAACCAAATGCTTTGATCACACTATCAAAGCGTTTATTCCAACTCCGAGAAGCTTGCACCAGTCCATAAATGGATCGCTGGAGCTTGCACACTTTGTTAGCTCCCTTTGGATCGACAAAACCTTCTGGTTGCATCATATACAACTCTTCTTCCAGAAATCCATTCAGGAATGTAGTTTTGACATCCATCTGCCAAATTTCATAATTATAAAATGCGGCAATTGCTAACATGATTCGGACAGACTTAAGCATTGCTACGGGTGAGAAGGTCTCATCGTAGTCAATCCCTTGAACTTGTCTAAAACCTTTTGCGACAAGTCGAGCTTTGTAGACAGTAATATTACCGTCAGCGTCAGTCTTCTTCTTGAAGATCCATTTATTCTCAATTGCTTGCCGATCATTGGGCAAGTCAACCAAAGTCCATACCTTGTTCTCATACATGGATCCCATCTCAGATTACATGGCTTCAAGCCATTTTGAGGAATCTGGGCTCACCATCGCTTCTTCATAGTTTGTAGGTTCATCATGATCTAGTAGCATGACTTCCAGAACAGGATTACCGTACCACTCTGGTGCGGATCTTACTCTGGTTGATCTACGAGGTTCAGTAGTATCTTGTTCTGAAGTTTCATGATCATCATCATTAGCTTCCTCACTAATTGGTGTAGGTGTCACAGAAACTGGTTTTTGTGATGTACTACTTTCCAATAAGGGAGCAGGTACAGTTACCTCGTCAAGTTCTACTTTCCTCCCAGTCACTTCTTTCGAGAGAAACTCCTTCTCTAGAAAGTTTCCGAATTTAGCAACAAAAGTCTTGCCTTCGGATCTGTGATAGAAGGTGTATCCAATAGTTTCCTTTGGATATCCTATGAAGACACATTTCTCCGATTTGGGTTCGAGCTTATCAGGTTGAAGCTTTTTCACATAAGCATCGCAGCCCCAAACTTTCAGAAACGACAACTTTGGTTTCTTGCTAAACCACAGTTCATAAGGCGTCGTCTCAACGGATTTTGATGATGCCCTATTTAACGTGAATGCGGCTGTCTCTAGAGCATATCCCCAAAACGATAGCGGTAAATCAGTAAGAGACATCATATATCGCACCATATCTAGTAAAGTACGATTACGACGTTCGGACACACCATTACACTGTGGTGTTCTGGGTGGCGTGAGTTGCGAAACTATTCCGCATTGTTTCAAATGTACACCAAACTCGTAACTCAAATATTTTCCTCCATGATCAGATCGTAGGAATTTTATTTTCTTGTTACGATGATTTTCAACTTCACTCTGAAATTCTTTGAACTTTTCAAATGTTTCAAACTTATGTTTCATTAAGTAGATATACCCATATCTGCTTAAGTCATCTGTGAAGGTGAGAAAATAACGATATCCGCCACGAGCCTCAACATTCATCGGACCACATACATCTGTATGTATGATTTCCAACAAATCTGTTGCTCTCTCCATAGTACCGGAGAACGGTGTGTTTATCATCTTACCCATAAGGCATGGTTCGCAGGTACCAAGTGATTCATAATCAAGTGGTTCCAAAAGTCCATCAGTATGGAGTTTCTTCATGCGCTTTACACTGATATGACCCAAATGGCAGTGCCACAAATAAGTTGCACTATCATTATCAACTCTGCATCTTTTGGCTTCAACATTATGAGTATGTGTGTCACTACTATCGAGATTTAATAAGAATAGACCACTCTTTAAGGGTGCATGACCATAAAAGATATTACTCATAAAAATAGAACAACCATTATTCTCTGATTTAAATGAATAACCGTCTCGCATCAAACAAGATCCAGATGTAATGTTCATGCTTAACGCTTGCACCAAATAACAATTATTTAGGTCTTATACTAATCCCTAAGGTAGATGTAGAGGTAGCGTGCCGACCGCGATCACATCGACTTTGGAACCATTTCCCACGCGCATCGTCACCTCATCCTTAGCCTATCTTCGCTTATCCGTAGTCCCTGTTTCGAGTTGCAAATGTTAGCAACAGAACCAGTATCAAATACCCAGGTGCTACTGCGAGCATTAGTAAGGTACACATCAATAACATGTGTACCACATATACCTTTGTTCACCTTGCCATCCTTCTTATCCGCCAAATACTTGGGGCAGTTCCGCTTCCAGTGACCAGTCTGCTTGCAGTAGAAGCACTCAGTTTCAGGCTTAGGTCCAGGTTTGGGTTTCTTCTCTTGAGTAGCAACTTGCTTGCTGTTCTTTTTGAAGTTGCCCTTCTTCTTTGCTTTGCCCTTTTTCTTGAAACTAGTGGTCTTATTAACCATCAACACTTGATGCTCCTTCTTGATTTCTACCTCCGCGGCTTTCAGCATTGCGAAGAGCTCGGGAATAGTCTTATTCATCCCTTGCATATTATAGTTCATCATGAAGCTCTTGTAGCTTGGTGGCAGTGATTGGAGAATTCTGTCAATGACGCAATCATCTGGAAGATTAACTCCCAATTGAATCAAGTGATTATTATACCCAGACATTTTGAGTATATGCTCACTGACAAAACTCTTCTCCTCCATCTTGGAGCTATAGAACTTATTGGAGACTTCATATCTCTCAATCCGAGCATTTGCTTGAAATATTAACTTCAACTCCTGGAACATCTCATATGCTCCATGACGTTCAAAACATCGTTGAAGTCCCGATTCTAAGCCGTAAAGCATGGCACACTGAACTATCGAGTAGTCATCTGCTTTGCTCTGCCAGACATTCATAACATCTGGTGTTGCTCCAGCAGCAGGCCTGGCACCCAGCGGTGCTTCCAGGACGTAATTCTTCTGTGCAGCAATGAAGATAATCCTCAAGTTGCGGACCCAGTCCGTGTAATTGCTACCATCATCTTTCAACTTTTCTTTCTCAAGGAACGCATTAAAATTCAATGGAACAACAGCATGGGCCATCTATCTACAATCAAACATAAACAAGCAAGATACTATCAGGTACAAAGTTCATGATAAATTTAGGTTCAATTAATCATATTACTAAAGAACTCCCACTTAGATAGACATCCCTCTAATCCTCTAAGTGATTACGTGATCCAAATCAACTAAACCATGTTCGATCATCACGTGAGATGGAGTTGTTTCATTGGTGAAGATCACTATGTTGATCATATCGACTATATGATTCACGCTCGACCTTTCGGTCTTCGTGTTCCGAGGCCATATCTGTATATGCTTGGCTCGTCAAGTATAACTTGAGTATTCCGCGTGTGCAACTGTTTTGCACCCGTTGTATTTGAACATAGAGCTTATCACACCCGATCATCACGTGGTGTCTCAGCACGAAGAACTTTTGCAACGGTGCATAGTCAGGGAGAACACTTCTTGATAATTAGTGAGAGATCATCTTAAAATGCTACCGTCAATCAAAGCAAGATAAGATGCATAAAAGATAAACATCACATGCAATCAATATAAGTTATATGATATGGCCATCATCATCTTGTGCTTGTGATCTTCATCTTCGAAGCACCGTTGTGATCACCATCGTCACCGGCGCGACACCTTGATCACCATCGTAGCATCGTTGTCGTCTCACCTATCTTATGCTTCCACGACTATCGCTACCGCTTAGTGATAAAGTAAAGCATTACAACGCAATTGCATTGCATACAATAAAGCGACAACCATATGGCTCCTGCCAGTTGCCGATAACTTGGTCACAAAACATGATCATCTCATACAATAAAATTTAGCATCATGTCTTGACCATATCACATCACAACATGCCCTGCAAAAACAAGTTAGACGTCCTCTACTTTGTTGTTGCAAGTTTTACGTGGCTGCTATGGGCTTAAGAAAGAACCAATCTTACCTACGCATCAAAACCACAACGATAGTTTGTCAAGTTGGTTTTGTTTTAACCTTCGCAAGGACCGGGCGTAGCCACACTCGGTTCAACTAAAGTTGGAGAAACTGACACCTACTAGCCACCTTTGTGCAAAGCACGTCGGGAGAACCGGTCTCGCGTAAGCGTATGCGTAATGTCGGTCCGGGCCGCTTCGTCCAACAATACCGACGAACCAAAGTATGACATGCTGGTAAGCAGTATGACTTATATCGCCCACAACTCACTTGTGTTCTACTCGTGCATATAACATCAACACATAAAACCTAGGCTCGGATGCCACTGTTGGGGAACGTAGTAATTTCAAAAAAATTCCTACGCACACACAAGATCATGGTGATGCATAGCAACGAGAGGGGAGAGTGTGATCTACGTACCCTTGTAGACCGACAGCGGAAGCGTTAGCACAACGCAGTTGATGTAGTCGTATGTCTTCATGGCCCGACCGATCAAGCACCGAAACTACGGCACCTACGAGTTTTAGCACACGTTCAGATCGATGACGATCCCCGGACTCCGATCCAGCAAAGTGTCGAGGAAGAGTTCCGTCAGCACGACGGCGTGGTGACGATCTTGATGTTCTACCGTCGCAGGGCTTCGCCTAAGCACCGCTACAATATTATCGAGGATTATGGTGGAAGGGGGCACCGCACACGGCTAAGAAAACGATCACGTGGATCAACTTTTGTGTCTAGGGGTGCCCCCTGCCCCCGTATATAAAGGAGCAAGGGGAGGAGGCCGGTCGGCCCTATAGGCGCGCCAAGGAGGAGTCCTCCTCCTAGTAGGAGTAGGACTCCTACTAGGAGGGGGAAGGAAGTGGGGAAGGAGAAGGAAAGGGGGGCGCCGCCCCCCCTCTCCTAGTACAATTCGGACCAGGGGGAGGTGGTGCGCGGCCCACCCTGGCTGCCCTTCTCTTTCTCCACTAAGGCCCATATGGCCCATTACTTCTACCGGGGGGGTTCCGGTAACCCTCCGGTACTCCAGTTTTCTCCGAAATCACCCGGTACACTTCCGATGTCCGAATATAGCCTTCCAATATATCGATATTTATGTCTTGACCATTTCGAGACTCCTCGTTATGTCCGTGATCACATCCGGGACTCCGAACTAACTTCAGTACATCAAAACTCATAAACTCATAATATAACTGTCATCGAAACCTTAAGCGTGCGGACCCCACGGGTTCGAGAACAATGTAGACATGACCGAGACATGTCTTCGGTCAATAACCAATAGCGGAACCTGGATGCTCATATTGGCTCCTACATATTCTACGAAGATCTTTATCGGTCAGACCGCATAACAACATATGTTGTTCCCTTTGTCATCGGTATGTTACTTGCCCGAGATTCGATCGTCGGTATCTTAATACCTAGTTCAATCTCGTTACCGGCAAGTCTCTTTACTCGTTTCGTAATACATCATCTCGCAACTAACTCATTAGTTGCAATGCTTGCAAGGCTTATGTGATGTGCATTACCGAGAGGGCCCAGAGATACCTCTCCGACAATCGGAGTGACAAATCCTAATCTCGAAATACGCCAACCCAACATTTACCTTTGGAGACACCTGTAGAGCTCCTTTATAATCACCCAGTTACGTTGTGACGTTTGGTAGCACACAAAGTGTTCCTCTGGCAAACGGGAGTTGCATAATCTCATAGTCATAGGAACATGTATAAGTCATGAAGAGAGCAATAGCAACATACTAAACTATCTGGTGCTAAGCTAATGGAATGGGTCATGTCAATCACATCATTCTCCTAATAATGTGATCCCGTTAATCAAATGACAACACATGTCTATGGTTAGGAAACATAACCATCTTTGATTAATGAGCTAGTCAAGTAGAGGCATACTAGTGACGTTTGGTTTGTCTATGTATTCACACAAGTATTATGTTTCTGGATAATACAATTCTAGCATGAAAAATAAACATTTATCGTGATATAAGGAAATAAAATAATAACATTATTATTGCCTCTAGGGCATATTTCCTTCAGTCTCCCACTTGCACTAGAGTCAATAATCTAGATTACACAGTAATGATTCTAACACCCATGGAGCTTTGGTGCTGATCATGTTTTGCTCGTGGAAGAGGCTTAGTCAACGGGTCTGCAACATTCAGATCCGTATGTATCTTGCAAATCTCTATGTCTCCCACCTGGACTAGATCCCGGATGGAATTGAAGCGTCTCTTGATGTGCTTGGTTCTCTTGTGAAATCTGGATTCCTTTGCCAGGGCAATTGCACCAGTATGGTTGTTTGCGTATGGGACAAAGAGGACTTGATACTTTAATGCTATGGTTGCGTTTTACCTTAATGATGTTTAGTAGTTGCGGATGCTTTCTAGAGTTCCAATCATAAGTGCATATGATCCAAGTAGAGAAAGTATGTTAGCTTATGCCTCTCCCTCATATAAAATTGCAATAATGATTACCGGTCTAGTTATCGATTGCCTAGGGACAAATAACTTTCGTGTAACAACAAGCTCTTTACTAAAACTAACTTAGTTATTTCTTTATCTAAATAGACCATACTTTTTATTTACATGCTCTTTATTACCTTGCAACCCTATCCAACAACACCTACAAAATACTTCTAGTTTCATACTTGTTCTAGGTAAAGTGAACATCAAGCGTGCGTAGAGTTGTATCGGTAGTCGATAGAACTTGAGGGAATATTTGTTCTGCCTTTAGCTCCTCGTTGGGTTCGACACTCCTACTGATCGAAAACTGTTGCGATCCCCTATACTTGTGGGTTATCAAGACCTTTTTCTGGCGCCGTTGCCGGGGAGCAATAGCATGGGGTGAATATTCTCGTGTGTGCTTGTTTGCTTTATCACTAAGTAATTTTTATTTGATGTTCTTAGTTGTTCTTTATCTTTAGTTATGGATATGGAACACGAAATACCAAAACAATTAGGTTTACTTGCTACTCATGGAGATGGGGAACCTCCTAAAACCCTCGATGCTCATTATGTGAAAGATATTATGTACTACTTTGATAATCCTGAGAAAACCCCATTCAAATATGTAATGGGAGTCACATTGGATCAACATGAATACTTTAGGGATTATCGCTTGACTCAAAAAGGGAAACTATTATGTGATCAAATTTATATGTTGAAGTGGTATGCTAGGCAACTATGCTTGAGATATGATTATACTTGTTGCTCTAGGATGAAGGCTCCACACCTTCCCTTTTCATGCAAATTCAATGATAATGAAACCTTGGATTCTTACTCTAGAGGTATATATGATTACTATGATGTGGAACAAATAGAAGAATTTGTTTCTTTTAAGGGTGCTTATGAAATTGAATCTTTGTTTGAAAAGTATGAAGCTTTTGATGATGATGTTTATAGGCCTGAAAATTTTGCTATATTGAAATATTGCTATGAGAATTATGAATACAATTCCTATATTGATGCACTTATTGAGAAAGTCTCCGTTGTCCAAGAAGAGACTAATATTTTGCAGGAGTCTATGGAAGAAGAAATTGATGAAATTGTGAGCTCATTGGATCAAAAAGATGATGAGGAGAGCGAAGAACAAAAGGAGGAAGAGCGGATTTGCTACCCGTTCCCACCTTCTAATGAGAGTAACTCTTCAACTCATACATTGTTTAATTTCCCTTCGTGCTTACCGAAGGATGATTGCTATGATGATTGTTATGATCCCGTTGATTCTCTTGAAATATCCCTTTTTGATGATGCTTGCTATGCTTATGGCCAAGATGCCAATATAAATTATGCTCATGGAGATGAACTTGCTATAGTTCCTTATGTTAAACATGAAATTGTTGCTATTGCACCCACACATGATAGTCCTATTATCTTTTTTAATTCTCCGAACTACACTATATCGGAGAAGTTTGCACTTATTAAGGATTACATTGATGGGTTGCATTTTACTATTACACATGATGATTTTGATGAATATAATATGCATGTGCTTGCAGCTCCTACTTGCAATTATTATGAGAGCCACTACATCTCAGCCTCTTTATGTTTCCAACACGAAAAAATTCCAAGAAATTGTTTATACTATGCATTGGCCTTTACTATGTGTGCATGAATTGTTCTTTTATGACATGCCGATGCATAGGAAGATATTTAGACTTCGTAATTGCTTGATATATGTTACTTTGTGCTCACTACTAAATTATAAATCATGGTTAATTAAAATTGGCTTTGATATACCTTGGGATCCGGGTGGATTCACTACTTGAGCACTATATGCCTAGCTTAATGGCTTTAAAGAAAGCGCTGCCAGGGAGACAACCCGGAAGTTTTAGAGAGACATTTATTTCTGTTGAGTGCTTTTATATAGTTTAAAAACAAAAAAATAAATAGGGGAACCCAAAACTTTTCAAAAAGAAAAGCGAAAGTGAGAAAGACAAGCATTGTTGAAGTGGGAGCTAGCCTTGAACTTTGTTCATGCTCATGGAAACTTTGTGAATCTTGATTACAGAAACTTTTCAAAAAAAATAATTATCCCCTTGTACAATTCCATTGTAAAATAAAAATAATGTGCCAAGGTTTGCATTTAGGATGTTTACATTTGCTTGATGGTTTGTACGGTGGAGGACAGAAACGTTGGCTGTAGTGCGCGATTTTACATTTTTTACTGGAACGTCGAATGGTTCTGATTCTTTTTGCACTGTATTTCTATACAAATTCTTTATTTTTCCTAATTTTGGCAGAATGTTTCAAGTATCTTAATTATGTTGAATGTTCACATTATTACAGACTGTTCTGTTTTAGACATATTCTGTTTTTGATGCATAGTTTGCTTGTTTTGATGAAACTATCAATTTATATCAGTGGATTAAGCCATGAAAAAGTTATATTACAGTAGCTACAATGCAAAAACAAAATATGAATTGGTTTACAACAGTACTTAGAGTAGTGATTTGCTTTATTATACTAACGGATCTTACCGAGTTTTTTGTTGAAGTTTTGTCTGGATGAAGTGTTCGATGATCGAGAAAGTCTCGATATGAGAAGAAGGAATAGAGGCAAGAGCTCAAGCTTGGGGATGCCCGAGGCACCCCAAGTAAATATTCAAGGAGACTCAAGCGTCTAAGCATGGGGAAGCCCCGGAAGGCATCCCCTCTTTCTTCAACAAGTATCGGTATGTTTTCGGATTCGTTTCGTTCATACGATATGTGCAATCTTGGAGCATCTTTTGCATTTAGTTTTCATTTTTATTTTATGCACCATGCTGGTATGAGATAGTCCTTGTTTGATTTATAGAATTCTCTATGCACTTCACTTATATCTTTTGAGTATGGCTTTATAGAATGCTTCATGTGCTTCACTTATATCATTTGAAGTTCGGATTGACTGTTTCTCTTTACATAGAAAACCGCCATTTGTAGAATGCTCTTTTGCTTCACTTATATTTGTTAGAGCGTGGGCATATCTTTTGTAGAAAGAATTAAACTCTCTTGCTTCACTTATATCTATTTGGAGAGATGACAGGAACTGGTCATTCACATGGTTAGTCATAAAATCCTACATAAAACTTGTAGATCAGTAAATATGATATGTTTGATTCCTTGCAATTGTTTTGCGATATAAAGATAGTGATATTAGAGTCATGCTAGTGGGTAGTTGTGGATTAGTAGAAATACTTGTGTTGAGGTTTGTGATTCCCATAGCATGCACGTATGGTGAACCGTTATGCGATGAAGTCGGAGCATGATTTATTTATTGATTGTCTTCCTTATGAGTGGCGGTCAGGGACGAGCGATGGTCTTTTCCTACCAATCTATCCCCCTAGGAGCATGCGCATAGTACTTTGTTTCGATAGCTAATAGAATTTTGCAATAAGTATGTGAGTTCTTTATGACTAATGTTGAGTCCATGGATTATACGCACTCTCACCCTTCCACCATTGCTAGCCTCTCTAGCATCGCGCAACTTTCGCCGGTACCTTAAACCCACCATATACCTTCCACAAAACAACCACCATACCTACCTATCATGGCATTTCCATAGCCATTCCGAGATATATTGCCATGCAACTTCCATCATCATCATATACATGACTTGATCATTCATTGTCATATTGCTTTGCATAATCGTAAGATAGCTAGCATGATGTTTTCATGGCTTGTCCGTTTTTTGATGTCATTGCTACACTAGATCATTGCACATCATGGTACACCACCAGAAGCATTCATATAGAGTTATATCTTTGTTCTAGATATCGAGTTGTAATATTGATTTGTAAGTAAATAAAAGTGTGATGATCATCATTATTAGAGCATTGCCCAAGTGAGGAAAGGATGGTGGGGACTATGATTCCCCCACAAGTCGGATGAGAATCTGGACTTTAAAAATAAATAAAAGAGGCCAAAGAAGTCCCCCCAAAAAAAGAGGCCAAAGAAGCCCACCAAAAAAAACAAAAAAACAAAAAAATGAGAGAAAAATAGAGAAGGGGCAATGTTACTATCTGTTGGGGATATTACTACTGCGCGTAAACCGGCCTATCTGGGCCGGGTTAACTTCGTCAGTAGTTAAGTATGTTAAAGCCCAAGAAGACAAGAGGAGGGCTCAAGGCCCATGGTCGGTTCAAGGCCTGTAGCCGTAAGCCAGCGTTAGTGGTTAACTTGTATTGTAAGTTAGGAATAAGTAGAGACCAAACCGGACACATCTATGAGCCGGTATTGGGACTCTGTAAGCCGACGGGAGTCACCCGTTTGTATAAGGGGACAACCCGGCGGCGGTTCAAGGATAACAGACAACAACTCGAGACATAGGCGAAGCTTGTTTGCTCCCTAGTCATCGAAACCCCCATCAATTCCATCACAACTAGACGTAGGCTTGTACCTTCATCGAAGGGGCCGAACTAGTATAAACTCCCTTGCGTCCCTGTGTCCGCTTTAACCCCTTCAAGCTAACCCGTCGCGATGGCTCCATGACTAAGTCCTTTCTCTAGGACATCTGCCGTGACAAAACCACGACAGTTGGCGCCCACCATGGGGCTATCGCATGATGGTTTCAAGTTCTTGGAGGGCCGCTTTGAAGTACTCAAGAGCTATGCCGTAGGCCAGATGACTAAGAGTCGTCACGGAAAGCTCTACATCGACGACGCAGGCTGGGGCCCCGAGGCCGGCTCAATTGAGTACGGGTACTGGGTCCCCTTTGGTGGCATTCACGTTTTCATTGGCAAGATCGGTGAACCAGGCCCCGAGCTGGACATCTGCACCAACCTTGTCGAGATGGCTCAGCGTGCGCGATCCGCCCGGGTTAAACCGTCCATGAAGCGTGCCTTCGTGGGAGTCATCCATGGAGGAAGTTATGAGGATGGATCGGAATCTCGCGGCGATACCGTTGTTTGTTCCGATGATGAGTCATCGACCGGAGAAACCGAATCTCTTTATCAGCTACAAAACGGCCGGATTGGGGGCTGTTCCGATGGCGACAGTATTCCGGACCCCTCTGATCTGCCCAATCGGGTTGGAATATTCATGACTGGCACACAAGCAGCGCTTCATTCTTCGACCGCTGTGGCAACGACCTCCGGTTCAGCAACGGCAACGGCTGCCGGGGCAGGAGGCCCTATGCGCCCGCCGGCTCAAGTTCTATCAGAGCTATTTGATGCATTGGCTGTGCTTATGGCGGAGGCTAATCCGGCAGATCAAGGCGTTCACAACACCGAGATTGCAAAAGTGAAGGAACAGATCACCCAGGCCAAGGCAGATCTGGCAACCGAGGACACCAGGATGGCCACGGAGCGGGCCGCTTTAGACGCACAAGCCTACAGGCTCATGTTGGACCATAGTGCGTCACAGGAAGTCATGAGGAGGAAGTACCGATCCCGTTTGCCTCCGGTTTTTGAGGCCAGAGACCTTTTCAACACTCCTAGAGTAGGAACCGGCAATCCGACGGAGGGAAACCGGGCTGAAGCTCCCGGGGCCGGTGCACCGGTTCAGCCTCGTCAGATGGACCCGCCTCGTCAAAACACCGTTATACCTCAAGCTGTTTTAACACCTCCGGGTCACTACTCCAATCCGATGGACAATCTCATTGCCGCTGCTGCACGGCTGGAGGCCATTCCAATTGAAGGTGATTCTCCGCAGGCAGTAGAGACGCGATGGGTTAAGGAGCTTCTGAGGACAGCCTTGGTCCAACAGGAAGCATACTCGTACAGCCGCGACTGGATCCACTCGACCCCCCGTCCAAGCCGGAGCTATAGCAGACATATGGATGAACCGACAGTGTCGAGTAACGAACGACATGGAGCACCCCGTGGCAACAACCCGACGGGTGGTGCTGATGACGCTCAGGAAGTGGTGAACCGGGCCCGAGCGCGTAGGGAGGCCGAGTTAGCCGCACAGCATCAGGCTCGGAAGCTCACACCGGTTCGTCCAACCATCTCAATCGAACCTGGTGTTACTTCTAGTTCTTTGGGGGTGCCTTGCCTTATCCCTGCTTTACGCAATGTGCGCCTGCCCAAGGATTTCAAGGGCCCGCGCAAGGTACCAAATTACACGGCGGATCAGCCTCCGGAGACATGGGTGGAGAGCTATGAGATGGCCATGGAGATGCTTGATGTGGATGACGCGGCGTGTGCGAAATACTTCACCATGATGCTTGAAGGAACGGCCTGTACTTGGTTAAAAAGCTTGCCGGCTAATTCTATCAGTTCATGGGCCCAATTACGAGCCCAGTTTATCAGCTATTTCAAGGATACATGTAAACAGCATATGTCGATAGTGGACTTAGCTGCATGCGTCCAGGAGGAAGGAGAGTCAACAACTCATTGGGTGCGCTGGGTTTCACAAGTGTTGCACTCCTCAGACCGCATCAACGCTGACACCGCAGTATTAACCCTAGAAGGCAACTGCCGGTTTGGGCCTCTAAAGCTGAAGTTGGGACGGATGAAGCATCATTGCACTGACATGGGGACCCTCATGGCCGCTTTGGTGAAATATGCTAATTCTGATAGTACCAAGGATCCCGAATCTGATGATGACAAGGTAGGGAAGGGAAAGAGGAACAGCAACTCCAAGGGTCAGCAACATCACTGGGCAGGCAATGGTGGTGGAGGCAAGCGTAAAGAGGATGGTAACATGGACTTTGTGGCTAATTCTAACGCACAGGACAATGGCCAGCGACGCAGGGGTAAACCGAAAAATCGTAATGGGGCACCCAATCCTAACCCAGAACGCCTAAACTATCTGCTAAACCAGCCCTGTCCAAGACATGGGACGAAGGAGTCGCCAGCAAACCACCTTTGGAAGGATTGCTTTATTATGTAGGAGTTCAAGAATTCTAATAATTTCTAGTATGATCACGAATCTAGCGGTGGCTCAGGATCCGGGTCGGGTTACGGTGGAGGAAGTTCCGGTTCAGGATTTAATGGTAATCCGGGCGGACATAATGGTCAAAATAGTCAGAACAACCAGGGTAGTTACAACCAACAACAGCAACAGTCAGGTTACCAGAGCAACCCAAAGCAGTTGAGTAGTGGGAAGTACCAAGTTTTCACCACTAGCTTGGACAAGCGAGACCGGGCAGGTGGTCAACTCTGTTGAACCGGCCATACCCCGTTATCTACGTTGGTCTGAACAGCCAATCATATGGAGCAGAGAGAATCACCCACCCCATGTCGATAATCCGGGTCAGTTGGCTCTGGTGGTGGCGCCTCAGGTGGGAGGTTATAAGTTCACCAAGGTGCTCATGGATGGAGGTAGCAGCATTAATATCTTGTACTATGAGCCCTTCCGTCGTATGGGACTGACAGATAAAAATCTTAAACCGTCTAATACGGTGTTCCACGGTGTAGTACCTGGTAGATCAGCATATCCTGTTGGCAAGATAGCTCTGGAAGTGGCCTTTGGGGATGATCATGATTCCAGGTCGGAGACATTGATGTTTGAAGTGGTGAAAATCCAAAGTCCGTATCACGCCCTATTTGGGCGACCGGCCTATGCCAAGTTTATGGCACGGCCCTGTTATGTGTATTTGCAGCTCAAGATGCCGGGTCACAAGGGGACAATAACGGTTCACGGAAGTCACAAAATTGCTTTGGAGTGCGAGGAAGGTGATGCGGCCTATGCAGAGTCGGTTTGTGCCACCAAGGAGCTGAAGTATTATAAGGACAATGTCGATCCGGCAGACATGACTCCATTAAAGAAGCCAACTACGGAGCATGATCCGGCCCTGAAGTTCAAATCAGCAGCAGAAACTAAGCTTGTTGACTTTGTACCTGGTGATTCGTCCAAGCAGTTCAGCATCAGTGCTAATTTGGATCCGAAATAGGAAAGCGCGCTCATCGAGTTCATCCGTGAGAATCGAGACATTTTTGCATGGAAGCCCTCTGACATGCCGGGTGTACCGAGGCAACTCGCTGAGCACACCCTTAATGTGGATCCTAAATACAAACCGGTGAAACAGTTCCTCCGTCGGTTTAACGAAGAAAGACGCAAGGCAATTGGAGAAGAGGTAGCCTGGCTCTTAGCAGCTGGTTTTATTGTTGAAGTTTTTCACCCTGAGTGGCTTGCCAATCCGGTGCTGGTCCTTAAGAAAAACGGTACCTGGCGCATGTGTGTGGATTACACAGATCTTAATAAAGCTTGTCCAGCAGATCCTTTTGCCCTCCCCCGTATTGATCAAATTATTGATGCTACGGCGGGTTGTGAGCATTTAAGTTTTTTGGATGCATATTCTGGCTATCATCAGATCAAAATGGTAGTTAAGGACCAGGAGAAAACGGCATTTATAACTCCCTTTGGAGCCTTCTGCTATGTGTCTATGCCCTTTGGGCTCAAGAGTGCCCAGGCAACTTATCAACGTTGTGTGCAAAATTGTCTACATAAACAGATTGGCCGTAATGTACACGCCTACGTGGATGATATCGTGGTTAAATCCAGGGAGAAGGAGACTCTGATTGGTGATTTAAAGGAAACGTTTGATAACCTGAGGACATACAAGATGATGCTTAATCCGGACAAATGCGTCTTTGGTGTACCGGCGGGCAAGTTATTAGGCTTCTTGGTGTCCAATAGGGGAATTGAGGCTAATCCGGAGAAGATCACAGCCATCACCTCCCTCGCTAAACCGAAGTGTATCAATGATGTTCAGCGCCTGGCAGGCCGGATTGCCGCGCTAAGCCGGTTTATCAGTCGCCTTGGTGAGAACGCAATCCCTTTGTACCAGATGTTGAAAAAGACGGATCAGTTTGTCTGGAGTTCTGCGGCTGATGAAGCATTTGAGAACTTAAAGCGGCAATAGGCCAATCCGCCTGTGCTCGCCGCTCCCATGGACAAGGAGCCGTTACTGCTATATGTTACTGCTAATGCTCGGGCGGTCAGCGTAGCTATTGTGGTGGAGCGAAAGGAGGCAGGTAAGGAGCATCCGGTTCAACATCCGGTCTATTATATCAGCGAGGTGCTCATTGAGTCCAAGCAAAGGTATCCGCATTGGCAGAAGCTGGTGTATGGGGTCTTTATGGCAAGCCGGAAGCTTAAACAATACTTCCAAGGGCATCCAATTACGGTGGTCAGTTCTGCTCCTTTGGGAGATATCATCCAGAACCGGGAAGCAACTGGCCGGATTGCCAAGTGGGCTATAGAGCTTGGGCCGCACGATTTGAAGTATGTGCCTCGGATGGCGATTAAGTCTCAAGCACTGGTTGATTTTATCAATGATTGGACGGAAATGCAAGCACCTGAAGAAAAGCCGGATCACAAATATTGGACCATCCATTTTGATGGATCTAGGCAATTGGAAGGTTTGGGGGCTGGAGTCGTATTAACTTCCCCATGAGGTGACAAGTTTTGTTATGTTCTCCGCTTAATGTTCCCTTGTACTAACAACGCAGCTGAGTATGAAGCCTTGCTCCATGGTCTCCGGATGGCTAAGGAGATGAATCTAGGTCGAGTTAAGTGCTTCGGTGACTCGGACCTCATGGCTCAGCAAGTGTCTGGCACTTGGGACTCCAAGGATCCACTCATGGCAGCGTATCGCTGTGAGGTGGATATTGTTGCAGGTCATTTCAAAGGCTATCAGGTGGACCACGTGGACCGAAGGAAAAATGAAGCGGCAGACGCTTTAAGCCGGCTGGGCTCTCAGCGCAAACCGGTTCCACCCAATGTTTTTCTGGATGTGCTGCACAACCCATCGGTCAAGATCCCTGGTGAAGCGGATTTGGCTATTCCTGATCCGGAAGCTCAATTGGTGGCAGCTCTTCATGTTATTCCGGATTGGACGCTTCCCTAGTTGGCGTACAAGAACCAGGGTGAGTTACCAGAGGATGAGACTCTGGCCAGACAGATAATCTGGCGATCCAAGTCCATGACTATTATCAACGGCGAGTTGCATCATTGCAGTGTATCAGGGGCATTTCAACACTGTGTGTCTCCTGAAGAAGGCCGTGAAATTTTGCGTGAGATCCACGCAGGGGATTGTGGTCACCACGCCGGTTCAAAATCTCTGGTGGCTAAAGCCTTTCGCCATGGTTTCTATTGGTTAACTGCTCATGCTGATGCAGAGGATCTGGTTAGACGATGTGATGGTTGCTAAAAGTTCTCAAGACATGCTCATCTACCCGCTCAAGAATTGAGAATGATTCCAATTACTTGGCCGTTTGCGACTTGGGGGCTGGATATGGTTGGGCCTTTCAAAAGGTCCAAAGATAAGAAGACCCACCTCCTGGTGGCGGTTGACAAGTTTACAAAGTGGGTGGAGGCAGAACCTGTTAGCAAGTGTGATGTGGCCACGGCGGTTCAGTTCATTAAAAAAGTGATTTTCTGGTTTGGTTTTCCACACAGTATCATCACAGATAATGGTACCAATTTGTCCAAAGGTGCCATGAAAGAGTTCTGCGAACGAGAGCACATCCGGCTCGACGTTTCATCAGTGGCACACCCACAGTCCAATGGTCAAGCAGAAAGAGCTAATCAAGAGATCTTGAGAGGCATCAAGCCCCGGCTCATGGTTCCTTTGCAGAGAACGCCGGGTTGTTGGGTAGAAGAATTACCATCTATGTTGTGGAGCATCAATACAACACCCAACAGGTCAACAGGATACACACCGTTCTTCATGGTTTATGGAGCGGAGGCGGTTCTCCCCAGTGATATCCGTCATGATTCACCGCGTGTGACGGCTTATATTGAAGCGGACAACGAAACGGCACGGCAAGATGCTTTGGACCGGTTGGATGAAGAGCGTGACATAGCAGCCGCCCGATCGGCGATTTACCAACAGGATCTTCGTCGTTATCATAGTCGCCGAGTCAGAACCAGAACCTTCCAGGAAGGAGATTTGGTGCTTCGGCTCATTGAAGATCAGACTGATATGCATAAGTTATCCCCACCTTGGGAGGAGCCTTTCGTGGCCAGCAAGAATCTGCACAACGGGTCATACTATCTGATCGATATTCGAGAACATAAGGACTCACGTACATCAGAGGAGGAGACCAACAGGCCGTGGAACATAGCTCATCTTCGACCTTATTATACCTGAGCCATTGGTTATACTTATGTACATATTACAACGATGTATATATTAACTATAATAAACCGGAACCTCAGCTAAAGCGGGGTATCTGTTCTTTTACATCATGTGTGGTTACACGGAGTTGTTCTAAAGCGGCTTCCGGTTTACCCCTTGAGTTCGCTTTTCTAAAAGCATCATGTTATATCATTTGGAGGATTGGTCGTGTCCGAACCAATACCATACCTCTTGATAGGCGAGAGCCACCAGATCACTTGGGGACTTGGTCACGTCTGAACCACTCATGCCTCTTGATCGGCCTAAGGCCACAGAATCACTTGGGGGCTTGGTCGAACCCGAACCATCGCCATGCCACTTGGTCGTCATAACTGCCACGGTTTCATTTGGGGACCTGGCTGACTAGAACCATAGTTACACCTAACGGGAGCTTAGTCGTGTTCGGCCATGGTAATGCCATTTGATCAACTCAAATAAATCTTTTTTGCAAACGGTTTTCTCATTGCTTTTTGCTTTGCATTTTTTCTTTGCCAGATTCTTTTTTATTTTTCATTGCGTTCTTTTTAAACCGACAAAGTTTTCAACCAATCCATTGACGGAACATAGTTCACGTCAATCCGGAGACTATTTGCCCGGTTTGATCCTTGTTGTTAACATCCTCTTATGGAGTAACACGATGTTTATTATAACCCGGCACGGTTTACATGATAAACCAGAGTCACATATATATATATATATATATATATATATATATATATATATATATATATATATACAGGAGCTATTATCTCCTCAATAGTGTGGGTTTGCAAAACTCCGCTTCAAGGTTGGCCAAGCCAACTTCACGCTCAACGATGGCAGGTATTATGTATCTCAAAATTTTGATCATATACTTAAAATTTTGTTTTGGATGTTTTGATTTCACATATGCAGACATCATATTCCGCCTGACGGTACAACCGCGGTGGCACTTGACGAATTTCTCATTTCAGAAAGTGCTTTGGAAAGTTCATCACCACAGGAAGAACAAATTATGCACGAAGGCATATCAACATCAAAAGAATCAGCTAGCCTATTACAAGGCAACATGGTGCCCATAATAATATAATTGTTTTTCACAAAGGAGAGGAAGTTTTAAAACCGGCTTCCGGTTCAAGCTTGGTCACCAGCCTGGCCTGATGGTTGTGGGTCATCCTGCGCCGCTTCAGCCTCCGTTTGTCTACCAAGTGACTGGAAATCCACAGTTGTCCAGTCGATTCCCATTAATGCTTGAAAAACAGCTTCATCATGGATCAGTAATGACGGGTCAATATCGGGAGCGTAAGTATGCTTACGGATTGGAGGGATCAGATTTTCCGATTCATGGATTGGTGCAGCTATTCGCTTGTTTTGACTGTTATATTGGGCTTGATAATGAGACAAGTCTGCTTCTTCAGCCAATTGACAAGCTAGCGGACATACCTCCCGGTTTATTGCTCGCAGATCCGCTTCACCAAATTCTAACCCGTCTTCCTTCAAGCTGGGATAGCCCTGAGCCGCTTCAATAGGATCAAAATCCGGCACCGAGGCTTTTGCCCGGATTAAGGCATTGATTGCACCGGTTCGAGTAGCAGATTTCTTCAGCTCTTCAACCCGGGCAGGAAGCACCGACAGTTTCATCAGAGTATCTTGAATCAAAGTGGGCGCCGGTTTGTTATGAGATGCGGTACAGATGATCCGCTCGGCACCAGTATATAATTGTTCAACCAATGTATAGGCGGCTTTCAGTTTCTTCTGCACATCTGACCCCAAGTGACCAATGCGTGTCCCTGAAATACCATAAAGGGTTAATAAACCGGCGACGCTGTAAGAAGGCAGAGCCAATTCAGAAGGCAAACTGGCTTACCAAAGATAGCAGTAGTCATGGCATGCACGTGCCGCTTTATGCTGGTCAGTTCATCCGCCACTAGTTTTAGTGCAGCCTCGGCATCCTCTGCTCGTTTGATCAAAGCGGACTTTTCAGTGGCCCAATCCGCCCGCTTCTTCTTGAAGCTCTCCTTAAGCTGTTCCATGGCACTTAAAGCGCTGGCCAATTCCTCTTTTGCTTTGGAGATTTCAGCCTATTGGGTTTTCAGGTTTTCTTGGAGATCGGTGACTTGGTTTTCTTTCGTCTTCAGCTCCGCCTGCATGCATACAGATATATGCTTCAACAAATTGGTATAAGGATTCAAGTACCAATCACATAACAAGTTATGCACTTAGCACTTGGGGGCTAATGCATATTCGATCTTCATATTTCAATTGCTTGCAAAGTCCCAAGATCAATACAAGTATTCAACTTGGCACTTGGGGGCTAATGGCTATTTGCTCGTATATTTATTCTGATACGTCAATCTCAATTACTTAAAGTACCGGTTTAACTACGCTAAGTTGAACCGGCCCTTGGGGGATACATCGGCAAAAGTTCAAAGTATTAAGATTTATGTTAGTAAGTCCCGGTTTGAAAGAAGATTACAAACCGGCCCTTGGGGGCTAAGGAGAGTCAGTAAATATTGAAGTATACAAGCAAGAAAGAGCGTATGGAAGTTACCTCGTATTTATCCTTCATCATATTAATCAGACTGGCTTCATAGTCACGGCTGGCATACAGCTGGTTCAGGTAGCCGGAATGGATATCTTGGGCGTTCAGAGCAGCGTAAGTTGCCAGATCAGCATTCCACTTGCCTTTACCAAAGGCAGAAAATTCTTCCTTGGCAGAATGTTTGGACAAAGCAACAGGATTGCTTGGCTCGGTATGGCCAGTGCCAGTAATGACAACCTCATCTTCCTGAGTATCGCCGGTTTGCATTGGGGCTGTTGGCTTGTCAGTAGGTTTTGTTGGACCGGTGGATCTCTCAATCCAGATGGAGCCTGTGGGCTGATTGACAGGACCTGAGGCATCAGTAGGTCTCTCTTCAGCAATAAGATCGTCGTCTTGCTGCGGTGGATCGTTGGGTATATCCTCAGGAATAGCCGCTTCAAGATCGGGTGTCTTGCCTGGCTCAAGAACGGCATCTTCTTCGGCCGCTTTGTCCAGGCGGGCCTTCTTGCTTGGCCTAGGTTTGGCCCTGGAAAAAATAACAAAATCAAATACAGCATATGTTCTAAGGCAGTGTGCAGTAAGTATCATAATAAGCATAGCTTACCCAAGCACCGTTTTGAGCGGTGGCAGCTGAGTAGCCGATGACTCGCCAGAGGATGAGTGGGAAGTAACCTGGTAATCGGAGTCAGATGGATTAAGAGTTTGGCGAAAGCAGCCTGCTTTAGGAAAATCACTAACAAGCAAATTAGAGACCTCTGAACGGTGTTTCCGAACCGGACTATTCGGTAAACCGGCGGAGGTAACTACCTGGCCGCTGTGCCGGGTTGTGCGACGAGCTTCGTGCTGTTGGGTCTTCATAAGAAATTTGGGATCCAAATAAGCAAGAGGATGAGAAAATTTAACTTTACGGTTTGCCTGACGGATTTTTAGCGAAGGCAAAGGTTCTGAATCGAAAGAGAGAATAATTACCTCTGCAGCATCAGCATGGCTGGCTTCAGCGTCATCCTGACAAATATCATCATCAATAAGACGTATGAAAAATAAGCCAAGTGAGTCAATCTCTACCTCAAGGTCCGGATTATCCACATCATCATCAGGGGCCGGATTAGAAGATGCAGTAGTTCTTTTCCTGTGGGCAGTCTTCTTTACAGCTTTAGTCTTTTGCCGGGTTGCTCTTTCCGGTTTGTCTGGCTTTTCCGGTTTTTCCTGCAGCAATTTCTTGCTCCAAAACGGATCATTGCCCTGATTACATTGACACTGATATTAAACGATGACCAGATATATCAATAATAGATTCAGCAAAAGGAAAAATCAAGGTCTTACAGCTGGCGGTTTGTTGGTGGCACAGAAGGGAAGTAGGCCGTTTTTAGCATAGATATGTTCCGGTTCATTCAGCATCTTATTCACAGCTTCTGTGATTTCTTCATCGGTGAGCTGGATTCTGGAATGTCGCAGTGGGTCGTCAACACTGCCGGTATATTCACACATCAAACTGGAGCGCTGACTAAGGGGCAGTATGCTCCATGATATCCAACAGCGAGCGAGATCAACCCCTGTTAAACCGTTGGCCATAAAGGCTCTAAGCTTCGACAGTTGAGGAGCATATTTGCTTCTCTCCTGGGCAGTCAATCTTTGTGGAAAAGGGTGTGTATTGCTGAGCTGCTCCGGACGAAAGTCGGGCAAGGGATTCTCACCAGCAGGGGAGGTGTCTTTGCAGTAGAACCATGTCTGATTCCACTCTTTGGGGTGGCTGTGCAGTTTGGCATGAGGGTATGTGACCTCTTTCCTTTTCTGGATCGCCACGCCACCCAACTCCGTATTGGAGCCGTCAGTAAACTCGGTACGACAGTTTAGATGGAAAAGGTCTCGGAACAATTCCACTGTGGGCTCCTCTTGAAAGAATGCTTCACAGAGCACTTAGAAGTGACACATATTTGTAACAGAATTGGGGCCAGTATCTTGTGGATGGAGTTGGAAATCGGCCAAAACATCTCGGTAAAATTTAGAACCGGGTGGTTTAAAGCCCCGAGCTAAGTGATCTACAAAAACAACAACTTCTCCTTCTTGAGGAGTGGGAGGGCATTCTTTGCCAGGAGCCCTCCAATGAATGGTATCTTTGCTGCCTAAAGCGCCGATCAAGACTAGATCGTCCAGCTGAGCCTCTGTGACGCGAGAAGGAACCCAATTGCATTCATATACTTGCTTGGCCATGATGGAATCTACAAGGTAGAAGATCTCGGTTCAAAAATACATTTGATCAAGGTATATTGGTATGCGCAATGTTAAACCGAAGACAGATCTATCTGAACCAGAGTTTTATGAAGCAACAACATCTGGCGGTTCAACAAGGGGACTAATGGTATAAACCGGTTTGGCAATTTTTTCCTACAAGGTTAAACCACCGAGTTTAAACATTGAAGCAGAGGAGTAAGTTTACAGAAACAGATTTCGTAAGATTTCTCTACAGCGATGGATCTGAAGCAAGTTCAGAAAAAAGATAAATATTCAGAGGTCCAAAAGGAGCAGTACCGAATCAATGAACAAGACGTACATATAGATCTATGGTTTTGAGATGTGCAAGTGAAGGCGAAGGGTAAATAGCTACCATTGCACAGAATAAAGATTTGCGAAGCCATCTAAAGATCTATCGTATGAGCAAGAGGCAGACGATGAACACTGAAGAACTGTGAAACCCTAGGTCAAATCTGCGGGGGAAAGGATGGAAGATTTACCAGAGCTGAGGAAGATGCGGAAGGATGCCGTGATGCTCTGGTGCGCTCAGGTTGATGCAGCGGCCAAGGTTGATGCAGAGGTCGACGGCGGCGGCGGAGCTCCGAGGCTGGCGACACGAGGAAGACGAAGAAGGCACGGAAGGAGAAAAGAAATGACCCTTCGGTCCTATTTATAAGGCGAAAGAACATGTGTCAGGCGCGACAATCAAGGGGCCACGAAACGGAGCTGTCGCCTCGATTTCCGCCGATCTATTAAACAAAGAAGCATAATGGATAGCTTCGTTATGACAGGTGACGTCACTCCGGTTTACAGCAATCAGAGAAGATGACATCATGGCGGTTTACCAATTTATGAGAAGATGTTGAAGATGAAGCTTTTGTTAAAGGATTGACATGAACCTGTTCAAATCAATCTGGGGCCTAATGTTGGGGATATTACTACTGGGCGTAAACCGGCCTATCTGGGCCGGGTTAACTTCATCAGTAGTTAAGTATGTTAAAGCCCAAGAAGACAAGAGGAGGGCTCAAGGCCCATGGTCGGTTCAAGGCCTGTAGCCGTAAACCGGCGTTAGTGGTTAACTTGTATTGTAAGTTAGGAATAAGTAGAGACCAAACCGGACACATCTATGAGCCGGTATTGGGACTCCGTAAGCCGACCGGAGTCACCCGTGTATATAAGGGGACAACCCGGCGGCGGTTCAAGGATAACAGCTAACAACTCCAGACATAGGCGAAGCTTGTTTGCTCCCTAGTCATCGAAACCCCCATCAATTCCATCACAACTAGACGTGGGATTTTACCTTCATCGAAGGGGCCGAACTAGTATAAACTCCCTTGCGTCCCTGTGTCCGCTTTAACCCCTTCAAGCTAACCCGTCGCGATGGCTCCACGACTAAGTCCTTTCTCTAGGACATCTGCCGTGACAAAACCACGACACTATCGTTTTACCACACTTGTGCTTCAGAGTAGCACCATGTTCTTCATATAGAGAGACTCTTGAGTTATCACTTTCATATACTAGTGGGAATTTTCATTATAGAACTTGGCTTGTATATTCCGATGATGGGCTTCCTGAAACGCCCGAGGTCTTCATGAGCAAGCAAGTTGGATGCACACCCGCTTAGTTTTCAGTCCGAGCTTTCATACACTTATAGCTCTTAGTGCATCTGTTGCATGGCAATCCCTACTCACTCACATTGATATCTATTGATGGGCATCTCCATAGCCCGTTGATACGCCTAGTTGATGTGAGACTATCTTCTCCTTTTTGCCTTCTCCACAACCACCATTCTATTCCACCTATAGTGCTATGTCCATGGCTCACGCTCATGTATTGCGTGAAAGTTGAAAAGGTTTGAGAACATCAAAAGTATGAAACAATTGCTTGGCTTGTCATCGGGGTTGTGCATGATTTGAATATTTTGTGTGGTGAAGATGGAGCATAGCCAAACTATATGATTTTGTAGGGATAACTATCTTTGGCCATGTTATTTTGAAAAGACATGATTGCTTTATTAGTAGGCTTGAAGTATAATTGTTTTTATGTAAAATGATAGACTATTGCTTTGAATCTCTCGTATCTTAATAATCATGCCATGATTAGATATGTGATCAAGATTATGCTAGGTAGCATTCCACATAAAAAATTATCTTTTTTATCATTTACCTACTCGAGGACGAGCAGGAATTAAGCTTGGGGATGCTGATACGTCTCCGTCGTATGTAAAAATTTTGATTGTTCCATGCCAATATTCTACAACTTTCATATACTTTTGGCAACTTTTTATACTATTTTTGGGACTAACATATTGATCCAGTGCCCAGTGCCAGTTCATGTTTGTTGCTTGTTTTTTGTTTCGCAGAATATCCATATCAAACGGAGTCCAAACGGGATAAAAACTGACAGAGATTTTTTTGGAATATATATGATTTTTCGGAAGAAAAATCCACGCGAGACGGTGCCCGAGGGAGGCACGAGGCAGGGGGCGCGCCCCTGACCCTTGTGGCCACCCCGTAAGGCGGTTGGTGCCCTTCTTTCGCCGTAAGAAAGCTAATATCCGGATAGAGATCGTGTTAAAATTTCAGCCCAATCGGAGTTACGGATCTCTGGGAATATAAGAAACGGTGAAAGGGAAGAATCTGAGAACGTAGAAATAGAAAGAGACAGATAGACAGATCCAATCTCGGAGGGGCTCTCGACCCTCCCACGCCATGGAGGCCAAGGACCAGAGGGGAAATCCTTCTCCCATCTAGGGAGGAGGTCAAGGAAGAAGAAGACGAAGGGGCCCCCTCTCCCCTTCTCTTTCGGTGGCGCCGGAACGCTGTCGTGGCCATCATCATCATCATCGCAATCTTCACCAACAACTTCGCCGCCATCATTACCAACTCTTCCCCCCTCTATGCAGCGGTGTAACCCCTCTTTTACCCGCTGTAATATCTACTTAAACATGGTGCTCAACGCTATATATTATTTCCCAATGATGTATGGCTATCCTATGATGTTTGAGTAGATCTGTTTTGTCCTATGGGTTATTTGATGATCGTGATTGGTTTGAGTTGCATGTTTTATTATTGGTGATGTCCTATGGTGCTCTCCGTGTCGCGCAAGCGTGAGGGATTCCCGATGTAGGGTTTGCAATATGTTCATGATTTGCTTATGGTGGGTGGCGTGAGTGACAGAAGCATAGACCCGAGTAAGTAGGTTGTTTGCGTATGGGATAAAGAGGACTTGATACTTTAATGCTATGGTTGGGTTTTACCTTAATGATCTTTAGTAGTTGCGGATGCTTGCTAGAGTTCCAATCATAAGTGCATATGATCCAAGTAGAGAAAGTATGTTAGCTTATGCCTCTCCCTCATATAAAATTGCAATAATGATTACCGGTCTAGTTATCGATTGCCTAGGGACAAATAACTTTCTCGTAACAACAAGCTCTTTACTAAAACTAACTTAGTTATTTATTTATCTAAACATCGCATACTTTCTATTTACATGCTCTTTATTACCTTGCAACCCTATCCAACAACACCTACAAAATACTTCTAGTTTCATACTTGTTCTAGGTAAAGCGAACATCAAGCGTGCATAGAGTTGTATCGGTGGTCGATAGAACTTGAGGGAATATTTGTTCTGCCTTTAGCTCCTCGTTGGGTTCGACACTCCTACTTATCGAAAACTGTTGCGATCCCCTATACTTGTGGGTTATCAAGAATATGCTCCAAAGCCCTCAACCACTTTATCACATCCACATTTGTCCCAAACCAAAAGACAAACTCGGCCCTACCGAAACTTTCTATCCGGCGCCACCGAGTTCTGTTGACATAGTCACTGCCAGAAACCCTAACCAATTCGGTTTCACCGATGGGATCTCGGTCTCACCGAGATGGGTTTGCAAACTCTCTGTTGCCTATTACAATAATTTTGGTCCCGTCGAAAGGGGGATGTGCTGCAAGGCGATTAAGTTGGGTAACGCCAGGGTTTTCCCAGTCACGACGTTGTAAAACGACGGCCAGTGAATTGTAATACGACTCACTATAGGGCGAATTCGAGCTCGGTACCCGGGGATCATGTCGGTCCCACCGAAACTCCTAACGGTCACATTAGGAACTAAATCAGTCTGACTGAGTTTTCTTATTTGGTCCCACCGAGTTTGGTAAATTGAGTGTAACGGTTAGATTTTGTGTGGAGGCTATATATACCCCTCCACCCACTCTTCATTCGTGGAGAGAGCCAACAGAACATGCCTACACTTCCATCATACATTTTCAAAGAGAGAACCACCTACACTTGTGTTGAGGTTAAGATATTCCATTCCAAACACATAAATCTTGATCTCTAGCCCTTCCCAAGTTGCTTTCCACTCAAATCATCTTTCTACCAAATCCAAAACTATGAGAGAGAGAGAGAGTTGAGTGTTGGGGAGACTATCATTTGAAGCACAAGAGCACAGGAGTTCATCATCAACACACCGTCTATTACCTTTTGGAGAGTGGTGTCTCCTAGATTGTGGAGTTGAACCAAGGAGTTTGTACGGGCAAGGAGATCGCCTAATTCATGAAGATCTACCCTAGTGAGGAAATTCTTTCGTGGGCGATGGCCATGGTGGGATAGACAAGGTTGCTTCTTCGTGGACCCTTCGTGGGTGGAGCCCTCCGTGGACTCGCACAACCGTTACCCTTTGTGGGTTGAAGTCTCCATCAACGTGGATGTACGACAGCACCACCTATCGGAACCATGCCAAAAATCTTCGTGTCTCCAATTGCGTTTGCAAACTCCATTCCCATCCCTTTACATTCTTGCAAAGTTGCATGTTTTACTTTCCGCTGCCCATATACTCTTGTCATGCTTGCTTGATATGTATTGTGAATGTTTAAACATGTGCTAATACTCCACCTCAACTTGAAGAAATTAAAAACTGCCACTTTTCTTTGCTAAGTGTCTATTCACCCCCCTCTAGACACCTCTTCTCGATCCCTTTCAGCCCCTCCAGATAAGCCTCCAGGTCATTTCTCTTCTGAGAAATGTCTTCAATTTTTTCATTCAAGGCTACTTTGTCCTTCTTCAGACGAATCACTTCTCTATAAGCCTCGGCAAGAGATGTCTTCAGCTTGGTGTTGTCTTCCTCTAGCGCCCCGACTGAAGCCAGCTTCTTGTCGGCGAGCGTTTTTTCTGCTGAGCTTCCTTCTGTGCTGCAGCGAGTTCAAGGTCCTTCTGTGCCAGAGCCTGCCTCATTTTCTCTAAAAATATACATATACAGCACTCCATTCAGAGAGAAGATTGAGGAGATGACTTGAGTGACAGTCCAATCACACAGTCGACAAGTTGTTACCCTCCATACCAGCAGTTTTGTCTTTGGCCTTCTGCAAGTTTTGCTTGGCCAACTCCAAGTGAAGGTTGAGCTATCTCTGCTTCTCCTTAAATTCAGAAAATTTGGAGATGAGCTCACATGATTTCTGAAGTCAGTAAAAAGATACATCAGTGGGCAGAGTCAAAGATTATTCACTTCCGAGTGGAAAGAACTCTAAGACTACTACAGAATCAAACATTCAACAATAGTCTCGGGGACTACACCTAGTGGGTGCACTTAGCGTGCCCCCACTGGTCCAGGTTCCACTCGACGTGGTCTGCCCAGACCGAGTGGAAGAAAAAAAAGAGGCAACAATTATTCTCAGACCCCAACCAACTGCCCGCAGTCGACCGCGGTCTCGGGGACTACACCCAGTGGGTGCACTTAGCGTGCCCCCACTGGTCCAGGTTCCACTCGACATGGTCCGCCCAGACCGAGTGGAAGAAACGAAGAACAAGATATTTTTATCAAGACCCCCGCCGAATTGCACATTCGACGGCGGCCTCAGGGACTACACCCAGTGGGTGCACTCTGCGTGCCCCCACTAGTCCAAAGTTACAATTGACATAACCTAGTCGACTCAACTGGAAAAACTACTCAACATAAATTGAAACACCTAGTAGGTGTATAGATGCGAAGAACAGACTGACAAATGGATGCACAATGAAAAGTTTTCAGGTAGCATATCCTAACAGAACAAGCGTGAAGGTAGGAGATCAGTCGGAAACCAACTAACCTGGACATTGGCTCGGAGGGCTGCACTGGCATCTGATACGTCTCCAACGTATCTATAATTTTTGATTGCTCCATGGTATATTATCTACTGTTTTGGACATTATTGGTCTTTATTATCCACTTTTATATTATTTTTGGGACTAACCTATTAACTGGAGGCCCAGCCCAGAATTGTTGTTTTTTGCCTGTTTTAGGGTTTCGAAGAAAAGGAATATCAAACGAAGTCCAAACGGAATGAAACCCTCGGGAACATGATTTTTAGGAAGATTATGATCCAGGAGACTTGGACCCTACGTCAAGAAAAGAAACAGGAGGCCACGAGGTAGGGGGCGCGCCTACCCCCCAGGCGTGCCCTCCACCCTCGTGGGCCCCTGTTGCTCCATCGACGTACTCCTTCCTCCTATATATACCTATGTACCCCCAAACGATCAGATACGGAGCCAAAACCCTAATTCCACCATGTCAACTTTCTGTATCCACGAGATCCCATCTTGGGGCCTGTTCCGGAGCTCCGCCGGAGCGGGCATCGATCACGGAGGGCTTCTACATCAACACCATAGCCTCTCCGATGAAGTGTGAGTAGTTTACCTCAGACCTACAGGTCCATAGTTAGTAGCTAGATGGCTTCTTCTCTCTTTTTGGATCTCAATACAATGTTCTCCCCCTCTCTTGTGGAGAACTATTCGATGTAATCTTCTTTTTGCGGTGTGTTTGTTGAGACCGATGAATTGTGGGTTTATGATCAAGTCTGTCTATGAATAATATTTGAATCTTCTCTGAATTCTTTTATGTATGATTGGTTATATTTTCAAGTCTCTTCGAATTATCAGTTTGGTTTGGCCTACTACATTGATCTTTCTTGCAATGGGAGAAGTGCTTAGCTTTGGGTTCAATATTGCGGTGTCCTTTCCCGGTGACAGTAAGGGCAGCAAGGGACGTATTGTATTGTTGCCATCGAGGATAACAAGATGGGGTTTTCTTCATATTGCATGAGTCTATCCCTCTACATCATGTCATCTTGCTTAAGGCGTTACTCCATTTTTAACTTAATACTCTAGATGCATGCTGGATAGCGGTCGATGAGTGGAGTAATAATAGTAGATGCAGGCAGGAGTCGGTCTACTTGTCTCGGACGTGATGCATATATACATGATCATGCCTAGATATTCTCATAACTATGCTCAATTCTGTCAATTGCTCAACAGTAATTTGTTCACCCACCGTAGAATACTTATGCTCTTGAGAGAAGCCACTAGTGAAACCTATGGCCCCCGGGTCTATCTTTATCATATTAATCTCCTATTACTTAGTTATTTACTTTGCCTTTCTTTTACTTTGCATCTTTATCATAAAAATACCAAAAATATTATCTTATCATATCTATCAGATCTCACTCTCGTAAGTGGCCTTATAGGGATTGACAACCCCTATTTATCTTGGTTGCGAGGATTTATTTGTTTTGTGCAGGTACGAGGGACTCGTGCGTAGCCTCCTACTGGTTTGATACCTTGGTTCTCAAAAACTGAGGGAAATACTTACGCTACTTTGCTGCATCATCCCTTCCTCTTCGGGGAAAACCAACGCAGTGCTCCAGAGGTAGCAAGAAGGATTTCTGGCGCCATTGCCGGGGAGGCCTATGCAAAAGTCAACATACCAAGTACCCATCACATACCCTTATCTCCCGCATTACATTATTTTCCATTTGCCTCTCGTTTTCCTCTCCCCCACTTCACCCTTGCTGTTTTATTCGCCCTCTCTCTCTATCCTCCCTCTCTATTTGCCTCTTTTTGCCCGCTTACTTTTTGTTTGCTTGTGTGTTAGCTTGCTTGCTTGTCACGATGGCTCAAGATAATACTAAATTGTGTGACATGCAAAAGAAGAAAGATGTGGATAATGATATTGTTAAATTGAAGCTATTTTCTTTTTCGCTTAGAGATCGTGCTAAAGTTTGGTTTTCGTCTTTACCTAAAAATAGTATTGATTCATGGAACAAGTGCAAAGATGCTTTTATCTCTAAGTATTTTCCTCCCGCTAAGATCATCTCTCTTAGAAACGATATTATGAATTTTAAGCAACTTGATCATGAACATGTTGCACAAGCTTGGGAGAGAATGAAATTAATGATACGTAATTGCCCTACTCATAGTTTAAATTTGTGGATGATTATACAAAATTTTTATGCCGGATTGAATTTTGCTTATAGAAATCTTTTAGATTCGGCCGCGGGAGGCACTTTTATGGAAATTACTTTAGGAGAAGCTACTAAACTCCTAGATAATATTATGGTTAATTATTCTCAATGGCACACTAAAAGATCTACTAGTAAAAAGGTGCATGCGATAGAAGAAATTAATGTTTTGAGTGGAAAGGTGGATGAACTTATGAAATTATTTGCTAATAAGAGTGTTTCTTCTGATCCTAATGATATGCCCTTGTCTACTTTGATTGAGAATAACAATGAATCTATGGATGCGAATTTTGTTGGTAGGAACAATTTTGGTAACAACGCGTATAGAGGAAATTTCAATCCTAGGCCTTATCCTAGTAATTCCTCTAATAATTATGGTAATTCCTACAACAATTCTTATCGAAATTATAATAAGATGCCCTCTGATTTTGAATCTAATATTAAAGAATTTATTACTTTGCAAAAGAATTTTAATGCTATGATTGAAGAAAAATTGCTTAAGATTGATGATTTGGCTAGGAACGTTGATAGAATTGCTCTTGATGTTGATTCTTTGAAACTTAGATCTATTACACCTAAGCATGCTATCAATGAGTCTCTCACAGCTATGAGAATTTCCATTGATGAGTTCAAATAAAGAACCGCTAGGATGCGTGCTAAGAAAGATGCCTTTATAAGAGTGTGTTCTTCTAGTTCCTACGAGAATAAAGATGAAGATCTAAAAGTTATTGATGTGTCCCCTATTTAATCTCTTTTTTGCAATATGAATCTTGATAATTATGGGACTGAATATGATCCACCTTTACCTAGAAGGCGTTCCAAGAATTCGGAATTTGTTGATCTTGATTCTAAATTTGATAAAAGTGGGATTGAAGAAATTAAAACCCTAGATGTTGCTAAACCCACTATTACAGATTTCAAGGAATTTAACTATGAAAATTGCTATTTGATTGATTGTATTTCCTTGTTGCAATCCGTGCTAAATTCTCCTCATGCTTATAGTCAAAATAAAGTGTTTACTAAACATACCGTTAATGCCTTGATGCAATCTTATGAAGAAAAACTTGAATTGGAAGTTTCTATCCCTAGAAAACTTTATGATGAGTGGGAACCAACTATTAAAATTAATGTTAAAGACCATGAATGCTATGCTTTATGTGATTTGGGTGCTAGTGTTTCCACGATTCCAAAGACTTTGTGTGATTTATTAGGTTTCCGTGATTTTGATGATTGCTCTCTAAACTTGCACCTTGTAGATTCCACTATTAAGAAACCTATGGGAATAATTAATGATGTTCTTATTGTTGCAAATAGTAATTATGTGGCCGTAGATTGTATTGTTCTTGACATATATTGCAATCCTTCATGTCCTATTATTCTTGGTAGACCTTTCCTTAGAACGATTGGTGCAATTATTGATATGAAGGAAGGAAATATTAGATTCCAATTTCCATTAAGGAAAGGCATGGAACACTTTCCTAGAAATAAAATTAAATTACCTTATGAATCTATTATGAGATCCACTTATGGATTGCCTACCAAACATGGCAATACCTAGATCTATTCTTGCTTGTTATGCCTAGCTAGGGGCGTTAAACAATAGCGCTTGTTGGGAGGCAACCCAATTTTATTTTTATTCCTTGCTTTTTGCTCCTGTTTAGTAATAAATAATTTTTCTAGCCTATGTTTTGGTTGTGTTTTTTGTGTTTAATTAGTGTTTGTGCCAAGTAGAACCGTTGGGAAGACTTGGGGAAAGTCTTGTTGAACTTGCTGTAAAAAACAGAAACTTTGGCGCTCACGAGAACTGCTGCCATTTTTATTTGGAGAGCGATATTTAGTTAATTCTTTTTGAAGATGATTAATAGACAAATTCCTCACGTCCAGAAATTTATTTCAGAATTTTTGGGGTTCCAGATATTTCGCTAGCTACATACTACTACAGACTGTTCTGTTTTTGACAGATTCTGTTTTTCGTGTGTTGTTTGCTTATTTTGACGAATCTATGGCTAGTAAAATAGTTTATAAACCATAGAGAAGTTGGAATACAGTAGGTATAACACCAATATAAATAAATAATGAGTTCATTACAGTACCTTGAAGTGGCCTTTTGTTTTCTTTCGCTAACGGAACTCACGAGATTTTCTACTTTAAGTTTTGTGTTGTGAAGTTTTCAAGTTTTGGGTAAAGATTAGATGGGTTGTGGAACAAGGAGTGGCAAGATACTGAGCTTGGGCAAGCCCATGGCACCCCCAAGATAATCTAAGGACACCTAAAAGCCAAAGCTTGGGGATGCCCCGGAAGGCATCCCCTCTTTCGTCTACTTATATCGGTAACTTTACTTGGAGCTATATTTTTATTCGCCACATGATATGTGTTTTGCTTGGAGCGTCTTGTATTATTTGAGTCTTTGCTTGTTAGTTTACCACAATAATCCTTGTTGTACACACCTTTTGAGAGAGCCATATATGATTTGTAATTTTCTAGAATACTCTATGTGCTTCGCTTATATCTTTTGAGTTATATAATTTTGCTCTAGTGCTTCACTTATATCTTTTAGAGCACGGTGGGGATTTGTTTTATAGAAACTATTGATCTATCATGCTTCACTTAGATTATTTTGAGAGTCTTAAATAGCATGGTAATTTTCTTAAAATCCTAATATGCTTGGTACACAAGATTAATAATAAAACTTTCTTATGAGTGTGTTGGATACTATGATAAGTTTGATACTTGATAATTGTTTTGAGATATGGAGATGGTGATATTAAAGTCATGCTAGTTGAGTAGTTGTGAATTTGAGAAATACTTGTGTTGAAGCTTGTGATTCCCGTAGCATGCACGTATGGTGAACCGTTATGTGATGAAGTCGGAGCATGATTTATTTTCTGATTGCCTTCCTTATGAGTGGTGGTCGGGGACGACCGATGGTCTTTTCCTAAAAATCTATCCCCCTAGGAGCATGCGTGTAATACTTTGCTTTGATAACTTGTAGATTTTTGCTATAAGTATATAAGTTCTTTATGACTAATGTTGAGTCCATGGATTATACGCACTCTCACCCTTCCACCTTTGCTAGCCTCTCTAATACCGTGCACCTTTCGCCGGTATCATACACCACCATATACCTTCCTCAAAACAGCCACCATACCTACCTATTATGGCATTTCCATAGCCATTCCGAGATATATTGCCATGCAACTTTCCATCGTTCCGTTTATTATGACACACTCCATCATTGTCATATTGCTTAGCATGATCATGTAGTCGACATCGTATTTGTGGCAAAGCCACCATTCATAATTCTTTCATACATGTCACTCATGAGTCATTGCATATCCCGGTACACTGCCGGAGGCATTCATATAGAGTCATATTTTGTTCTAAGTATCGAGTTGTAATTGTTGAGTTGTAAGAAAAATAAAAGTGTGCTGATCATCATTATTAGAGCATTGTCCCAGTGAGGAAAGGATGATGGAGACTATGATTCCCTCACAAGTCGGGATGAGACTCTGGACGAAAAATAAAAAAAGAGAAAGAAAAGAGGCCATAAAAAATGCCCAAATAAAAAATGAGAGAAAAAGAGAGAAGGGACAATGCTACTATCCTTTTACCACACTTGTGCTTCAAAGTAGCATCGTGATCTTCATAGTAGAGAGTCTCTCATGTTATCACTTTCATATACTAGTGGGAATATTTCATTATAGAACTTGGCTTGTATATTCCAATGATGGGCTTCCTCAAAATGCCCTAGGTCTTCATGAGCAAGCAAGTTGGATGCACACCCACTTATTTTCTTTTTGAGCTTTCATATACTTATAGCTCTAGTGCATCCGTTGCATGGCAATCCCTACTCACTCACATTGATATCTATTGATGGGCATCTCCATATCCCATTGATACACCTAGTTGATGTGAGACTATCTTCTCCCTTTTGTCTTCTCCACAACCACCACTCTATTCCACCTATAGTGCTATATCCATGGCTCACGCTCATGTATTGCATGAAGATTGAAAAAGTTTTGAGAATGTAAAAACTATGAAACAATTGCTTGGCTTGTCATCGGGGTTGTGCATGATTTAAATATTTTGTGTGGTGAAGATAGAGCATAGCCAGACTATATGATTTCGTAGGGATAACTTTCTTTGGCCATGTTATTTTGAGAAGACATAATTGCTTTGTTAGTATGCTTGAAGTATTATTATTTTTATGTCAATATGAACTTTTGTCTTGAATCTTTTGGATCTCAATATTCATACCACAATTAAGAAGAATTACATTAAAATTATGCCAAATAGCACTCCGCATCAAAAAAATCTGTTTTTATCATTACCTCCTCGGGGACGAGCAGGAAATAAGCTTGGGGATGCTTGATACGTCTCCAACGTATCTATAATTTTTGATTGCTCCATGCTATATTATCTAATGTTTTGGACATTATCGGGCTTTATTATCCACTTTTATATTATTTTTGGGACTAACCTATTAACCGGAGGCCCAGCCCAGAATTGTTGTTTTTTGCCTGTTTTAGGGTTTCGAAGAAAAGGAATATCAAACGGAGTCCAAACGAAATGAAACCTTAGGGAACGTGATTTTTAGGAAGATTATGATCCGGGAGACTTGGACCCTACGTCAAGAAAATAAACAGGAGGCCACGAGGTAGGGGGGCGCGCCTACCCCCCCCCCCCAGGCGCACCCTCCACCCTCGTGGGCCCCCTGTTGCTCCACCGGCGTACTCCTTCCTCCTATATATACCTACGTACCCCCAAACGATCAGATACGGAGCCAAAACCCTAATTCCACCGCCGCAACTTTCTGTATCCACGAGATCCCATCTTGGGGCCTGTTTCGGAGCTCCGCCGGAGGGGGCATCAATCACGGAGGGCTTCTACATCAACACCATAGCCTCTCTGATGAAGAGTGAGTAGTTTACCTCAGACCTACGGGTCCATAGTTATTAGCTAGATGGCTTCTTCTCTCCTTTTGGATCTCAATACAATGTTCTCCCCCTCTCTTGTGAAGAACTATTCGATGTAATCTTCTTTTTGCGGTGTGTTTGTTGAGACCGATGAATTGTGGGTTCATGATCAAGTCTATCTATGAATAATATTTGAATCTTCTATGAATTCTTTTATGTATGATTGGTTATCTTTGCAAGTCTTTTCGAATTATCAGTTTGGTTTGGCCTACTAGATTGATCTTTCTTGCAATGGGAGAAGTGCTTAGCTTTGGGTTCAATCTTGCGATGTCCTTTCCCGGTGACAGTAAGGGCAGCAAGGCACGTATTGTATTGTTGCCATCGAGGATAACAAGATGGGGTTTTCTTCATATTGCATGAGTCTATCCCTCTACATGATGTCATCTTGCTTAAGGCGTTACTCTGTTTTTAACTTAATACTCTAGATGCATGCTGGATAGCGGTCGATGAGTGGAGTAATAATAGTAGATGCAGGCAGGAGTCGGTCTACTTGTCTCAGACGTGATGCCTATATGCATGATCATACCTAGATATTCTCATAACTATGCTCAATTCTGTCAATTGCTCAACAGTAATTTGTTCACCCACCGTAGAATACTTATGCTCTTGAGAGAAGCCACTAGTGAAACCTATGGCCCCCGGGTCTATCTTTATCATATTTATCTCCTATTACTAAGTTATTTACTTTGCCTTTATTTTACTTTGCATCTTTATCATAAAAACACCAAAATATTATCTTATCATATCTATCATATCTCACTCTCGTAAGTGGCCTTATAGGGATTGACAACCCCTATTTGCGTTGGTTGCGAGGATTTATTTGTTTTGTGCAGGTATGAGGGACTCGGGCGTAGCCTCCTACTGGATTGATACCTTGGTTCTCAAAAACTGAGGGAAATACTTACGCTACTTTGCTGCATCATCCCTTCCTCTTAGGGGAAAACCAACGCAGTGCTCAAGAGGTAGCAGCATCATAGGTAGCTTGGCTGGTCTCGTGCACTATCTTCATCCGCTCCATCATCAGGCCTGCTTGGCGTATAGCTTCCGTAGCAGCGCTCGCTTGGTCCTCCGAAACATGATGGGTGACGAACAGCGGAGACGTGGGTCCAGTCACGGCAGCTTGAGGATCCGAGGAGTGGTGTTGGACAGATGAAACAGGGACTTGAGCAGTTGACGATGAAGGGCGTTCACTCCACACAGGAACAGCAAAAGTAACAGAAGCCCGGTTCACGTCTCCAGACTGCTGAATCACTAGTTCCATCACCGGCGTCGACTTGGGCGTCTTGCCAGCTGGTGCCTTCCTGCTCGAAGCCCTCCCCCTCCTTCAAATGGTTCTCTGTAGCACATCTTCATCGTCATCCAGAAGTTCAATGACATTGGATGGAGCTGCAAAGCAATCAATTGAAGGAGTTCAGTCAACCGTGAAAATGGCTGATAAAGTAAAGGCAAAATGACAAAAGTTATACCCGCATGGGAGGTGACTGCGTCTTCCATCTCATCATCATCATCTTGGTACATAGAAGTCCCGGAGGCAGCACTGCAAATTTCAGAATTCACTCGGTTAAAACAGGAAAGTGAATCGACTAAAGATTGGGTCATGCTAAAACTAAGAGGTCGAACTCAATGATTACCTAGAAGCGATAGGCACGTCCACTTTGATCTTGGGCAAGGCCTTCTGGGCTTTTGACAGCACGACTTTGAGTTGTTTCGGAGCTTTCTTAGTTGGCATAGGAGAAGATGTTATAGTGCACTTGGAGGTCTGTTTAGTCGGCGGAGTCGCCTTCCCACGAACACTGGCTGGGTCCTGCCTCTGCTTAGAGCGTCTCTCCATGCGAGGAGGGGAGTCGACCTCCTCAATACTGCTCAAGTCCTCACTCTCCTTGTCTCCCCTTCCGTCAGAATGCCAGTCGCCACCGCTCGCCTCTCCCTCTTGCTCCTGCTCCCCGTTGGGCATCGAATACATCTCAGTATAGATCTGCAAGCCACGAAGACGAGTGGATATCAATCGGGTTCGAGAACAAATATATGTGAGAATAAAAGACACTCTGAAGAAAAGAGTCAGACCTTGTCTGGTTCAGTGGTGTTGTCGAGTGGAGGAACCCTCCTAGCCCCTTGGGGTTGTCTTTGTTGTCGGTAATACCTTGCAGCCACTATGCCATCGTCGTCTCGTCAACTTCCTCTGGGTGGATCCGAGTGCTATCTTCAATACCCGAATACATCCACATTGGATGGTCACGGGCTTGGAGTGGCTGGATGGGTCGACTGAGGAACACCTCTAGCAAGTCCATGCCGGTCACACCGTTGCAAACAAGTTGGACTACTATCTCGACCAACATATTGACATCCACTTTCTCAGCTGGAGTCACTCTCAAGGTGGAAGCCTTCTCAACTCGTCCTATGGAAAACGGGGGAAGGCCAGTCAACTGACCCGGGGTCGGTTGGTCCTTACAATAGAACTAGGCCGACTGCCACCCCCTGACTGACTCGGGAAGAATCATAGTAGGGAAAGTGATTTTATTCCTCATCTGGATCCCTAGACCTCCACACATCTCGATCATGTGTGTCCTCTCATCACTCAGATTGGCCTTTTTCACTGACTGAGAACGATAGGTGAAAATGTGTTTGAAGAGACCCAAGTGTGGTCGATAGCCCAGAAAGTTGTCACACACGGACACGTATGCGGCAATATATGTGATGGTGTTGGGAGAAAAGTGATGAAGTTGGGCTCCAAAAAAGTTCAGAAAACCCCGGAAGAAAGGATGGGGAGGCAAAGAGAAACCGCGGTCGACGTGGGTCACAAGAAGGATGCACTCACCCTCTTGCGGTCACGGCTCGGTCTCGTCCTCCGGAAGCCGCCTAGATTTGTGGGGAATCAATCCCCCGTCAACCAGATCCTCCATGTCTTCTCGCTGGATCGTCGACCGGATCCAGTCGCCCTGGATCCAGCCGGGCGGCAGGACAGTTCTCGACGAGGACCCAGCCCGGCTCGTCTTCTTCCCCTTTGCCTTCGCCATCGCCTTCTTTGCGCGCTCCAGAGCCGCCGTCTTGTCCTTCCCCATTACGGAGGGTTGAGCTCGGACTGGTGGCGGCACCGAGGGCATAGGCAGATGTAGATGAGAAGCAGAGGAAGAAGGGGGGGAATGGGGTGCACTGTGCAAAGACCCCGGCCTAGACGCCTTATATGGCCCTATCCCCCGAGTGGCTTACTTGTGGACCTGGGCAATCCCGTCAAATCCCGTAAAAGTCAAAAAGGTGGCGCGGGGATTGAGGCACCCCTGCCTAATCTGCCCCGCTTACTGCACCTCTCTCCGTCCAGCACGCTTCCCCAGATTTCAGATCCCGCGAGATACGGGAACGGCAGCGCAGTCAATCGCGCCGAAGATTTTATGCCATGTCAGAATTCAAAGTATACCAGCTAAAAGTTCACTCGACAACCTTTGAATGGCTCAAGGCGACCGGAAATGAAGTCGGAATTTTTGTATGGTTCCAATCCAAGTAAAATGCTTCCGAAGCATGAACATTGAGTCGGAACCATCTTCAACTCCATCTCCACGCGGACCCAGAACCATTCGGGGGCTAATGACGATGACATGTACCTAGGGTAGGGCAATAGACCTGATCTAAGTACCCTTCCCAAGGACACTGCCCTGCAATCGAAGACATTCAAAGGATGACAAATTCTACCGACTGAACTCACCTCAGGATGCAATTCACTCGACCATGAGTTCCACTTGGACAACCCAATTTCATTCGACCAGGATATAATCATTCGACCACATCAGAAACCACTCGCAGTACAGAAGATCTAAGGTCACTCTGGATGGCAACGATCAGGCGTTCACCCCGTAGTCTTAAGGGCCATTTATATCACTTTAATGCTGACGTTACCAGTAATGTCCCCTCTTTATGTACATGAACACTACTAGGGAAAACCCTAGCAGTAGCGCGGGTATTTTCCCTATCAGTAGCGCGGGAGGACGCGCTACTGATAAGGCGCTACAGCTAATGTGTAGCAGTAGCGCCTGTCGTCCCACGCTACTGCTATACATGGCTAGCAGTAGCGCTCTTTAGTGCAGAGCGCTGCTGCTAATATCTGCAGCACTTTTTAGTAGGGAGCGCTACTGGTAAGGGAATGCGACTTCTAACTTTGTTCCCCTCGCTACTGCTAGTTTAATTGGTTTCTGTTTTTTTTTTGCATATTTGTTTTCTATTTGAATAGGCTTTATACAATAATCTTTAGCATATCATACACATACAAATGTAATCATAGCATATACATACAAATAGTCTCATCAAATCATGTCATCATCATAATCATCATCCAACACAAAGTGGTCTCTCCTCATCATCTCGAAAATAGCAATACAAGTCTCGATTACTTGCAACTACATCGCCATCCATCTAAACAATGATATATGCGATAAGAGCTATCACTTTGTGTGAACCTAAACTAACTACTGGTTGTCGCTCGGAAACCGGAAATCGGTACACCTGGGCCTGACATTCCGGCCACTCGTCGTATACTCCTTGCGTAGCACTTCTTCGCCATCAATGATCTATACACCTGCATCGTCAAATGAGTCGATGATATGCAACATATATAGTTGAGCAACAGAAAGAGACAGACTTGGCAAAAATAGAAGCAACATATCATAAGCATAAATAACAAAGTTCATCGTACCCAAAATGCCCTAACTAGAGTGATCTTCGCTAGTCGAGGAGGACGGTTTAATTACATCACAAATAAAGTTTTGTCATGCATAATTCAAAGTTTCGTCATATAGATAGTATGTACTAAACGGACACATTGTCATATATCGACAATCACTCCATGTCGTGCCATCCATCCAAGTCAGGGAGATAGTCCCCGAGCTTAGTGAAAGGCTTCAGGTCGAGACACTGAGCAGCTACGCGTGTTCAGACATCTTCCCGTGACATTTGTCCTTCTTCGTAGAACATCCCTGTTATTCCGATGACCTCCTTCATGATGATTTGGGAAAGTTCGTGCTGGATGTGATAGAACTCAGCTCAAAGTCGATGATCCTCGATATCTCCTAAGTTCTTTGCCCATTGCAGAATATGGGCATCGTCGGATGTAGGTGACATGCGAAGGTTCTGGTGATCCCGTCTGTACTCCAGCATGTGGTGTAGGACATAGAATCCATCATTAAGAGAATCACTCGGTTGCTGGATGCAGCAGAAGTCAGTATTATGGCCGAAGGCGGGCCTGCCATCCCTTTTCTTCTTGTCCTTGACCTCTCCACCCCGTGCGTCGTAGTAAAACATAGCACTGTCGAGAACAGACTTGATGTGGGTGTAATCCTTTTTGTTAATGTTCTTCGACGAGTCCAAGTAAAGAGCGTGGGAGTATCGGGGGTAGAGGATGATGAGGATGGCGCGCCCGCCGCTGCGCAAAATAAGTACACCTCAAATTAATTAGCCTCCACCGTGCAAATGAATGATTGAAATCAAAGGAAGGATATCCGCGTGGATGACTTACATGGAATGATAAGGCACGAGAATCGCCTCCTTGTCCTTATTGGCGAGCATGAAATTGACGATGTATTCCCTCGCGTATTGACGGTGCTTTGCGCAGACTCCCAAGAAGCCCTCGTGCATGGAGTACGGGTTAGCGACACAGATATGAGGTATCTGCTCAACCCCGATGAGGTAGTTCATGTGCAAAGCATAAAGGCGGACAAACACAAAATCCAGCTTCTTCAAGTGAAACATGTCGAAGATGTAATCGAATCGAAGGAAGAACTTCTTCGCGGGGAATGTGTCGACGTATGACAATCCCCGCAGCACGATAACCACATAGAGTGGGTATCCTAGATTTTTTTAGGCGATGAGGCCTTTCTCTATCCGCAGCACATCATCATGAAGTCTCCTTAAATTGCCGAATCTGGCCCCTAGCGCTGCTTCAGGTAGGATTGGTTGACCGAGGATATGCCATTTTGCCGCACCGGGGATATCTATACGTTCTTGAACTCGAGGCTGCTGAGGCGGCTGGATCATAGAAGTAGCTTTTTTGCCTTTCCTCGGTCTCTTCCTAGACTTCTTTACTACTGGAAGGTTGTCCATAATACGTTCAGATTATGGAGGCGGCAATTCAGGCACCGACTCATGACGGTCAGACCCTAAGTAGGCGCCAGTATTGACATACTGTTGAGTGTCATCGTCATCCTCATCCTCATCCATGGCGACGTCACTAGCGACTACTAGAGTAGGTGAGGTGTTGATGTTCATACCTAACTGCGTGTTCGTGGGTGTGCTCCCGGCCGCCTCCAGATGAAGCAGACTATTTGGCCACAATAGGACCCACCCATTGCAACAATCACCAAGCCGCCGCGGGGTCTCGTCGTCATCCCCCACTAGTACTAGAGGAGCCAAATTCTCGTGGCCCGGTTTGACACTGGCCACGGAAACCTTGAAGACTTCCGGGGGGATCGGCCGGCTGTGGAACAATGGTTCCTTCGGCTCCATTATCGTTGCCTTCCCCACGTCCACCTTCTGGTCGCCGATGGTGTACAATATGGTGCACGGGGTTTCGTCGGCCTACAAAGAAAAGTCTGCGACGTGAGACATCCGAAAGGCAACAAAAATGGGAGATTATACATTTATTGAAGGGGGCCGGTGTGATAGATACCGTGAGGGCGTCGAGCTCAGCCAAAGACGAAGCACCGCTGAGCACGTCCGGTGCCCGAGCCAGTGTCGGAGCAGGTGCAGGAGCCGGTGCGGGAGAAGGTGCAGCTACAGGTGCTGGTGCAACGCTAGTCGAGCTGCTAAGTCCGCTGCATTTTTTCTGGATTTTGCCTGCTCCAATTGAAAACGGCCGGAACCAAGGTAGTAGACATATCTACAAGCACCTATTTTGCGGTAGCTACCGCTATTGCGACTGTCTCAGATGATTTCTTTTCAACCGCAATCTCAACCTTCTTGTCGATGTTTTCTTCAGTTAACTTCCGTCTTTCCTTTCTCTCCTCCGTGGTCTCACAGTAGTACTTCTTCCACGTGGCGCCGTCTCTAACACCATGCACGCGTCCATACGACGGTCGAGTCTCCACCGGGAGTCTTTTCAATATGTTCAACGCCCGGTTGAATGGAGTGTCCCACTTGGGCCTCGCTAATGCCTCAAACAGCGAGTCGCTTTCGGCCGCAATCATGTGCTGCTCTCTCTGCAAAAGGCACAAGGGTCGTTTACAAATATGACTAACATGCAGTTGAATTGATCAGAAACTAAAATTACCAGCAGTCTCATGAACTCCGTCGTGACCGCGTTCTTCTCGAAAACCTTCTTCACTGGGTCCCAACGGTGCCGGGCCCTGAGGACGTCACGCTCCTACGGGACGGTGAACTCCGCCAAGGGGTCTGGGTTGCCCAGACTCGCGGCTTCCGCGTCCTCCTTGGCCCATATGGACCTCTTCCCGCCATAACCACGACTTTCGAGGTGGTGGCACCCAATGTTCTTCTGTTGAAGCCCCTTCATGTACTTCGACTATTTTTTGGCATCTTCGGCCTCGCAAGCCGCCTTGAATATTTCAAAGTGCCCTGCCATGATTGTCAGATTATCCTTTACAATCTCGGAGTAGGGTTACTTTCCGTTGAAGTTCTGGTATTTCACCCTTGCTTTCCAAGCGGCCAACGCGTCGCTAAACCTGCTCATGACATGTTTGCTTATCTTCTTCATTGTCGGGTCCTTATCTGGATCTTTATAATCCTTTTCATTCCGGTCCGGGAACAAGAATATCTGGTTGATACGTCTCCAACGTATCTATAATTTTTGATTGCTCCATGCTATATTATCTACTATTTTGTACATTATTGGGCTTTATTATCCACTATTATATTATTTTTGGGACTAACCTATTAACCGGAGGCCCAGCCCAGAATTGCTGTTTTTTGCCTGTTTTAGGGTTTTGAAGAAATGGAATATCAAACGGAGTCCAAATGGAACGAAACCTTCGGGAACGTAATTTTCTCACCGAATACAACTCAGAAGACTTGGACCCTACGTCAAGCCAACTAACAGGAGGCCACGAGGTAGGGGGGCGCGCCTGCCCCCCCCCCCCCCCCCCCCCCGTCGCGCCCTCCACCCTCGTGGGCCCCCTGTTGCTCCACTGACGTACTTCTTCCTCCTATATATACCCATGTACCCCCAAACGATCAGAGACGGAACCAAAACCCTAATTCCACCGCTGTAACTTTCTGTATCCACGAGATCCCATCTTGGGGCCTGTTCCGGAGCTCCGCCAGAGGGAGCATCGATCACGGAGGGCTTCTAAATCAACACCATAGCCTCTCCGGTGAAGTGTGAGTAGTTTACTTCAGACCTACGGGTCCATAGTTAGTAGCTAGATGGCTTCTTCTCTCTTTTTGGATCTCAATACAATGTTCTCCCCCTCTCTTGTGGAGATCTATTTGATGTAATCTTCTTTTTGCGGTGTGTTTGTTGAGACCGATGAATTGTGGGTTTATGATCAAGTCTATCTATGAATAATATTTCAATCTTCTCTGAATTCTTTTATGTATGATTGGTTATCTTTGCAAGTCTCTTCGAATTATCAGTTTGGTTTGGCATACTAGATTGATCTTTCTTGCAATGGGAGAAGTGCTTAGCTTTGGGTTCACTCTTGCAGTGTCCTTTCCCGGTGACAGTAAGGGCAGCAAGGCACGTATTGTATTGTTGCCATCGAGGATAACAAGATGGCGTTTTCTTCATATTGCATGAGTCTATCCCTCTACATCATGTCATCTTGCTTAAGGCGTTACTCTGTTTTTAACTTAATACTCTAGATGCATGCTGGATAGCGGCCGATGAGTGGAGTAATAGTAGTAGATGCAGGCAGGAGTCGGTCTACTTGTCTAGGACGTGATGCCTATATACATGATCATACCTAGATATTCTCATAACTATGCTCAATTCTGTCAATTGCTCAAAAGTAATTTGTTCACCCACCGTAGAATACTTATGCTCTCGAGAGAAGCCACTAGTGAAACCTATGGCCCCCGGGTCTATCTTTATCATATCAATCTCCTACTACTTAGTTATTTACATTGCTATTTATTTTCCGTTATTTTACTTTGCATCTTTATCATAAAAATATCAAAAATATTATCTTATTATATCTATCAGATCTCACTTTCGTAAGTGGCCCTATAGGGATTGACAACCCCTATTTGTGTTGGTTGCGAGGATTTATTTGTTTTGTGCAGGTACGAGGGACTCGCGCGTAGCCTCCTACTGGATTGATACCTTGGTTCTCAAAAACTGAGGGAAATACTTACGCTACTTTGCTGCATCATCCCTTCCTCTTTGGGAAAACCAACGCAGTGCTAAAAGAGGTAGCACTGGTGCAACTTCTTTAGGAGGGAGGGCCTCGTATTATCTATCTTGTTTAGTTTCTCATCGTTGATGGTGGCGGTTGTCCGTATGATGCGACCTATTTGATTGCCGTAGCATGTGTGCGCTTCCTCGGGCGTGTTTGGCTCAAAATTGCCGTCGTTCACCTCCGTGACCACCAGTCTAGTAGTCCTGAGCTTGTTAGGAAGTTGCCTCCTCTTTGCTTTCGGTTCTATACTGGCTCTGTTAGTCTCGGCGCCGGTCTCAGTCTCAGCGTCGGTCTCCATGCCGGTCTCAGTCTCAGCGCCGGTCTCAGTCTCAGTGTCGGTCTCGATGTCAGTCTCAGTCTCCGATGTGATAGGTGGACCCAGCAACATCGACTGTTGATCGTCGTCTTCCCTCAAAAATTCCTCTGCCGCCAGGTACACGTTGTCGCACTCACTAGAACCCTGTCCTTCATCGTTTCTAGCCATGTTTCCTATGATTAAATCTAGTCAATTAATTCTAGACCTAATAAAATGAATAATGACATAAAAAGTCCTATGCTTTGCAGGAACGTTGAATCCTTCCCGGTGCGGCAAATCACGGGCACTCAATATGTCCTAGTTTGTAGCACAAGTCATGCCGAAATTCACGAAAAACTTCGGCATGACCTTTGCTAAAAAGTGGACAAATCGAGCACCTGAAATTTGCCAGAATGGAAATGAATCAACATTCCGGCAAAACATAGGCCACCCGCGCTTCATTCCCTGGAAACAGCAAAAGGCCACATAGGCACAATCAAATCACACTTCAATGAAAAGATATAACATGACTAACCTGGCCACAATCGAACCACACTTCCCTGAAAACAACAATAAAAGTCTAGGAAGGATCATCTTTATAATAGAACTTGCTTAAATTCTTTTCCTAGAAAAATAGTGGTCTTCAAAAATCAAAAACCTTTGCAAAATGACCTCACTAAACACTTCTTTGCCTAGGACAGAACCAAAATTATGTTCTAGCTATTCCTCTCTCTCTCTCACACACACACACACATTATTTTCTCTAACGCTTCTCTGCCTAGGACAGAACCCAATTAAATTGCAAAGGAACTCCATTTCTCTAACCCTTCTCACCTAATGCTCTAAAATAAATTTTTCCTCTAACCTAGCGAACCTAGTTAACCTAGCTTGTTAACCTAACGAACCTAATTTACCTAGCTATTTAACCTAGTTAGTTAACCTAGCTAGTTAACCTAGTTTACCTGATAATTAACCTAATTAAACTAGTTAACCTAACTAGTTCTCTGTCAAAGCCCTAACTAAATTTTTGCACTAACCTAGATAATTAACCTAATTAAACTAGTTAACCTAGCTAGCTAGTTCTCTGTCCAATGTTTGTGCTATGCATGAGAGAGAGAGAGAGAAAGGAGGGGTGGGGGCTTACAGAGGATGGCTCCGGTCATGGCGAGGGAGGCAGGGGCGTCTCCGGTGATGGCGAGGGAGGCAGTTGTGGCGAGGGAGGCAGGGCGTCGAGGGTGGCTCCAGTGGCGTTGATGAGGCTGCGCGGCTCCGGTGGCATCGAAGGCGCGCGACTCTGGTGGGTCCGGGGGCATTGACGTCGGCGGGAGACGGCGGCGAAGTAGGGGGGCGTCGAATTGGGAAGACAGCGGCGAAGTGGGGCGAGAGATTTGGGGAAGAAGTTGTGGCCGGGGGGGTCGCTTTTGGGTTAAGTCAAACTTAGTGGTAGCGTGTTTCTGTAAAAGCGCTATAACTAAGTTAGCTATAGCGCTTTTCAGTAAACGCGCTACAGCTATAGCTATGTATTTTCCTTTCCTTTTCTTATTTCCTTTTCTCTTTCTATAGCGAGGGTCCAAACGAGCGCTACTGCTAAGTTATTCATAGCGCCTCTGATGAACAGACGCTACTGCTATTCCTTTCTCCTTTTCCCCTTTTCCATTTATTTTTTTTACATTTTATTTTTTCCTTTCTCCTTTTTTTATTTCTTTCATTTTCATTTACTTTTCTATTTATTTTCGTTTAATTTTCTTTCCATTAATAGTAGCGCGTTTCACAGTAAACGTGCTGCTAAAATAAACTTAGCGGTAGCGCTCTTTCTAGAAGACTGCTACTACTATATGTAGCATATCTGCTTAGTAGTGAGAATTTTAGTAGTAGCGCTTTTAAAAGGAGACGGCTACTGCTACATTAGTGTCTGCAGCGCGTTTATCCAGCACGCGCTATTGCTATTTAGCAGTAGCGCCCTTTTTTAACAAGCGCTACTGCTGAAGTTCTGTGCATAAGGTTTTCCCTAGTAGTGGAACCCTATGTAACGGGGGATGGCTGGGGTCCTGGCGCACTCTATATAAGCCACCCCCCTCGTCTGAGACAAGGGTTCGCACCCCCTGTAACTTCATGCATAATCCAATCGACCAGCCTTCGGGCACCATTTGCCGGCGGAGAGGAGACCCTGAGATGGACGGCGGCGGTGGCAGCGCCCCATCCGACGGGGCACCTGATCTGCGCGGAGATGGTTGAGGCGTCGACTGTTGATCCAACCCCGATCGGATCCGCCGCAGGGTGGCCTTCAGCCGGCCGGCGGCACGTGGAGAGACCGGTGAGGAGACGTCGGATCTTCGCCATTTTACCGATGTCGGCATTCGTCTTCGTGGCGAGACTCCGCTCGGTTCCAGCCAACCGCGAGATCGAGATGACGTGGCTTTCGGTGAAAAACACGCCTGACTACGGTCATGGCGGACGATGGCGGCATCTCGGACGCCGTTCCCTTCTCGAGGCATCGTAGTTGCAGGTCACGTCAACCTGATCGGAAGGTTCCGGGGGAAACCCTAGATCTGGATATTCCGGATCGGACGATGGCGACTTTCCGATGTCGTTCTCCTTCCTGGGGGCATCGTTTTGGAGCAAGTGTTGGCTAGAGGGGACAAGAGGAGGAGCGGCGTGGAATCTGACACATCGACAACGGCGAGTCTCAGTGGCATGGAGTAGCGGAGTGTCGCCGGTGGGCGTGTGATGATGGACGAGCGCAGGATGGTGGTGTTGTCTGGCGTCATGGTGGCGTCGACGGCAGCTAGACCGGGCAAGGTTAATGCAACAGTACAACACTAAAGATGGATTGGTGGCAGGTGGCTGCGGCGGCCTCATACCCGGTAGGCGTTCTGGTTGAGGAGTGCGCCGGACTGGTGCGTGCCCCATACCCGGCAGGCGTCCTGGTTGGGACCTCAGGTCTTAGATGTTAGGTTTGGCTGCGAGGTCTGTTTGGCATTAGGCCCAGATTTTCAATGCCCCTTCATCAACTGGATAGGAGTATCGACGGATGTTGCCTAGACGGTTGCTTTAGTCTTACTGCTGTATGACTTTGTAAGGTCTTGTGTGAATAATTAATAAAGTGGCCGCATGCATCGCCCAGATGCAGAAGCCAGGGGTCATCCTCCTTTTCTAAAAAAATGACTTTGATTGGGTGGCGCTGCTCTGACTATCCGGTCTCGAGCTCCGGATGAAAATCCTATGTGTGACATTAGTTTGTTATACCTGGTAATGGCGGTGTTATGTGTGTTTTTACCTTGATGAAGACATTGATCGGAGTTTGCTCGGGCTTGATCTTTCGGATGAAACCCACTATCTGACTTTCGATAGTTGGATCCGGCGATGGCGGTGCTTGCATGTCATTTCCTTTTTGGAGGCATTGCTTTTGGAGAATCTTTTCACGCAGTCCTTGTGCTATCATGATATAGTTGGTGCTGATGGTCACCATTGTCACTTTATTTCATCACTTTGGGAGTGTTTCTCTTTTTTCATTCGTCCGCACAGCTTCGGTTGTGTATGACTCTGCTCCTTGTCCGCGTGATCTTGTGTTGTGGGTTGGTTGTGTGCATCCTAGTTATTTAGAGACCGGATGTGTACTCATTATGATTGTATCCCTCGATGCTACGTTATGATTCAATAAAAAATGCTCTTTATCGGAAAAAAAAAGATTAATCAGCAGTAGTGTTTTTGCCACCAACTACACCAGCCGGTCGCTTGTCCCAATCGAGTGGATTTACTCGCCTAACCTGCACGCGGTCCATGCGGACCCGGTAGCTTTCGTGCCACTGTTACTTCCTCACCAGAGGGAACACGCGCCTTCCCCTCGGAAATGTGTAACAAGTCGCCACTCAATGTCAAGACGATCTGCAATGGAAATCAGCCTATGGACGTGCATGATCCCTGCAAATGTCTCTCCTGCCTTTTCCACGACAATCTTGGAGTTGTTAGGAGGACGAAGTGGTACTAGGGCACGCAATTAAGAACGTGAGCTGCTGGGCATGGTTGCAAGCAACTGGATAGAGCTAGGAAAGCGACGCCCCACCACCTTTTGACCCCGACGACTCGACGTAGGACCGACCTCGCCCCCGTCCTCCGGGCAGAGCAACTGCAGTAGCCACGGTCAGCTTCCATCCGACTCTCATCCTCGTCACCACCAAGAGCCACATCGCCGGACGTTAACTCCACCACCCCTATAAATACCACCCTCCCCTTCAATGGTAAGTCAAGCAACCTACCCACACACCAAATCCAAGCAAGGAGCAGTAGCAGTCAGCTAACTGCCCGCCGATCACTTCTCTCTCCCACCAGCTCCATTCAATTCTTGCGGCTTCGTTGCAATGGCGGCCGTGAACAAGTCCGTCGAGCGGCTGGCGCAGCGCCTGGTGGCCCCGGCCGAGCCCACGCCGGTCGGCCCGCTCCGCCTGTCCTGGCTTGATCGGTACCCCACCCAGATGGCGCTCATCGAGTCGCTGCACGTCTTCAAGCCGGCTCCTGACGGCGGCAACGACGCTGGCCCGGCGAGGACCATCGAGCGGGCTATGGCGCAGGCCCTGGTGCAGTACTACCCGCTCGCGGGACGCCTCGGGTTCACGGACGAAGGTGGGCTGCTGCAGGTCGACTGCGGCGGCGACGGCAGCGGCGTCTGGTTCACGGAGGCCGCGGCCGCCTGCGCGCTCGAGGACGTGGAGTACCTGGAGCACCCTATGATGATCGCCAAGGACGAGCTGCTCCCGCCCACGCCCGCCCAGGAGGAGGATGAGCGCAAGCTTGTCCTGCTCGTCCAGGTTACCACCTTCGCGTGCGGCGGCTTCGTCGTCGGCTTCCGCTTCAGCCACGCCGTCTCCGACGGCCCCGGCGCCGCGCAGTTTATGGCCGCCGTCGGTGAGCTCGCCCGCAGCCGTAGCAGCGTGGAAGGCCTGGCGGTGGAGCCACAATGGGGCCGCGAGGCGATCCCGGACCCGGCCGGCGCCGTTATCGGCAGCCTGCCGAGCCCCGCGGGCGCCAAGAGTCTCGAGTACCTCGCCATGGACATCTCCGCAGACTACATCGGCCACTTCAAGTCGCAGTACAACACGGAGCACGCCGGCTCGTGGTGCACGGCGTTCGAGGTGCTGGTGGCCAAAGCGTGGCAGAGCCGCACGCGCGCGGCGGCGTTCGAGCCGGAGTCCACCGTGCACCTCTGCTTCGCCATGAACGCTCGGCCCCTTCTGCAGGCCTCGCTCCCGCGCGCCGGCGCCGGGTTCTACGGCAACTGCTACTACATCATGCGCGTCTCGGCCCTCGCGGGCAAGGTGTCCGGCTCCTCGATCCCGGAAGTGGTGAAGATAATCAAGGACGGGAAGAGACGGATGCCATCCGAGTTCACGCGGTGGGCGACAGGAGAGGCCGGCACCAATGGCGGTGAGGACCCGTACCAGATCACGTCGGACTACCGGACGCTGCTGGTGTCGGACTGGACGCGGCTCGGGTTCGCGGAGGTGGACTACGGCTGGGGGCCGCCGGCGCACGTCGTGCCCCTGACGAACCTGGACTACATCGCGACGTGCATCTTGGTGAAGCCGTGGGCGCACAAGCCAGGGGCGCGGCTCATCACCCAGTGCGTGACGCCCGACCGCGTCGCCGCCTTCCATCAGGGAATGCTCGACATGAACTGACCGGAGCCGGAGAAGAAGTGAAGCCGAAGGCAAAAGGATGCGTGATTAGAAACAGATACGGTTGCATTGGATTGGTTGATGGGTGGATTGATGGTGTGTAGCGTGACTGATAATAAGCAACTGGTCCTGAATTTGGGGAGTTGATTGTATGGGTTTGGTGGAAAGCCACCAACTGAAGGGAAATACCCAATGGTTCCTGGTACATATGTACCCTATATGGGGATTTATTTTTAATAGTTAAACAAAAAGTCAAAATATTTAAGAAACTATTTTTAGAATAAAGTTGACTTACTTGCGCGCTAGTATACACATTTTCAGAAAAAAGAAAACTATGTTCACTTCACAGTAAAAAAGACAAAATTTATTTGCTACTATGGATCACTATTCACGCTATTTTGATCGGAAATTTGTCTTTTTTGAAAAGAAGTTAAAGAGGAATTTTATGTTTTTGTCAGTTTTCTCACTAGTACAATGGAAGGTCAAGTTTTTAACAAAAATATTTTTAGAAATTTTTGACTTTTTATTGAATTACTAAAAAAAATTTGCATATAGGGTACATATGTACCCAGGAACCAAAAGTTCCCCTCCACCAACGGCGGCGAGGACCTGTACCAGATCACGTCGGACTACCGGACGCTGCTGGTGTCGGACTGGACGCGGCTCGGGTTCGCGGAGGTGGATTACGGCTGGGGCCCGCTGGCGCACGTGGTGCCCCTGACGAACCTGGACTACATCGCGACGTGCATACTGGTGAAGCCGTGGGCGCACAAGCCGGGGGCGCGGCTCATCACCCAGTGCGTGACGTCCGACCGCGTCGCCGCCTTCCACCAAGGAATGCTCGACATGAACTGACCCGAGCTGACCGGAGCGGAAGAAATGAAGCCGAAGGCAAAGGGATGCGTACGTAGGTGTAAGCATCACTCATGATTAGAGATAGAGAAAAATTCATCATAGGTCACAAAACTTGAGCCGGCTGATACTTAAGTACCACTACTTCAAAATATCCAAACTACAGTCCATATACTTGTGCAGAGGGTTCACTTTGGTCCGTATATACGAATTGAGCTACGTATTCGTTGACTTGGCCGAGTCAGCCGTTGCCAGCTATGCTTTGACCGCCACATGTGCAACACCTGGTAGGGGGGGGGGTTTAATACTAGTAGTTCGGGTTTTTTTTTGCAAATGCGCCAACACCTGGTGATTAAACGCCCCTCACCAAGTCGTACCGCACCCGGTCGCACCCTCCCGCACCCTCTCTGCTCGTCGTCGCTGCCGAGGTAGTGCGTTTGCTCGTCGGCGTCGACGACGGCTCCATGAGCACGTCGTCGGACGCTGAGCCGCCGCCGTCCGCGCCGTTCGAGAGGGGCCTGCGCGACGTGCCTCTTGCTCCTTCGCGTCATCGTGATGATTCCTCGCCGCCCCTGTACGGTACGTCGCCGTCGCCAGCAGCTCCATTGAACGATCTGTGCAATTTAGCTCTCGTAAAGAGTTCTTGGCCGCATCAATTGCGCGTACGAGCTAGGGTTTGGCCGTTCGTTCAACTTTCTGACGGATTGGGTGTGGGGTGGTAGGGTTTTAGCAGTTTCTTGAAGATCCTTGTGGCAGGCCAAAAATAGGGCTGCGTCATGGAGGGTTTGCAGTAGATGGCCATGTTTGCGGAGATCTGGAGTGGTTAAGGTTCTTTCTCCCCCCAATTTTTCATCGGTCCAGGGGTCTAGGGTTTAAGCAGTAAAGTTTGCTTTTAATGTCAGAGTGTTAATTGGACCAAAAATTGTTGTAATTTGCAATTACATTGTGTCAGATTTACCAAAGATGGTTGCTTTTCGACCTGTAAGATCATACATTTGTTAATTGGAGCCATGAATCTCTATTTTTCTTTCTGAAAAGGTAAAAAAGTCTGAATGTCTGAACTGTAGTCTGAAATGTCTGAACCTCTCTGTAGTCTGAAATGTCTGAACTTTTTCAACTTGATTGTTTTGCAGGACCCTTAAGCAACCACTTCTCTGTTAAGGTGCTTTCTGTGTGCTGGCAAGCATATGGATTATCACAAAGGTCACTCCATTTGATATGATTACTGTGAAATAGATAATTGGACACCTAATGTTGTTGCCAGTCTAGTGGAGAAAAATGGATATGAGTTTGAGGGCAGGATCGGGGCTTATTGGTGTGTTCCTGGATTGACAGTGTATAAGAATGGATTAAGAGAGATCAAGATAGGGGACAACACTATGACAGAAAACATGAAGGATTGTGTTCTAAATGGCAACCACTTCCAACAGATATTTCTTGATCATGATGTGAGCATGAGATCATATGTTTCTGTTGTTCAAGTCCACTCTGATGATGAGGATCCTCCAATTGTCAGGTTCAGTGGCATTAGGCCAAAGAAGGAGAATGCACACCAGCAACAAGCAGAGTAGACACAACAGCAGCAAGAGGAGCAGGCTCAGCTCACCCTAGTGGAATAGGAGCAGGCTGAGCTCCCTCAAGTGGAACAGGAGCTGTCTCAGCATGATCAAGAGCATGAGCATGATCATGAGCATGATCAAGAGCATGAGCAAGATGAAGCAGAGTCAGAAAGTGTAGCAGAGTTAGAAGAAGATAATTTCATACCAAGTCCACCCCAGCCTGGAACTACTTACCTTTCATCTCAGTTTGGGTTTAGGGCAAGGAAATCCTGTAGGTTTTTGAACATGGATGCAGCAAACACAGTTGGCTGTTCAGTAGTGCAGGATTCAGATGAAGATTACATTCCACAAATTGTTGATTCAGACATTGATCTGCAGGATGATGATGACTTGTTTGACAAACATGTTGATTGTGAGAAGGGCAAAGGACCAGCAGTCCAAGAAGAAGTTGATGATGAAGGAAATATGCCCTAGAGGCAATAATAAAGTTATTATTTATTTCCTTATATCATGATAAATGTTTATTATTCATGCTAGAATTGTATTAACCGGAAACATAATACATGTGTGAATACATAGACAAACAAAGTGTCACTAGTATGCCTCTACTTGACTAGCTCGTTAATCAAAGAAGGTTATGTTTCCTAACCATGAACAATGAGTTGTTATTTGATTAACGGGATCACATCATTAAGTGAATGATCTGATTGACATGACCCATTCCATTAGCTTAGCACCCGATCGTTTAGTATGTTGCTATTGCTTTCTTCATGACTTATACATGTTCCTATAACTATGAGATTATGCAACTCCCGTTTACCGGAGGAACACTTTGGGTACTGCCAAATGTCACAACGTAACTGGGTGATTATAAAGGAGTACTACAGGTGTCTCCAAAGGTACATGTTGGGTTGGCGTATTTCGAGATTAGGATTTGTCACTCCAATTGTCGAAGAGGTATCTCTGGGCCCTCTCGGTAATGCACATCACTTAAGCCTTGCAAGCATTGCAACTAATAAGTTAGTTGCGGGATGATGTATTACATAACGAGTAAAGAGACTTGCCGGTAACGAGATTGAACTAGGTATTTGGAATACCGACGATCGAATCTCGGGCAAGTAACATACCGATGACAAAGGGAACGACGTATGTTGTTATGCGGTCTGACCGATAAAGATCTTCGTAGAATATGTAGGAGCCAATATGGGCATCCAGGTCCCTCTATTGGTTATTGACCGGAGACGTGTCTCGGTCATGTCTACATTGTTCTCGAACCCGTAGGGTCCGCACGCTTAAGGTTACGATGATAGTTATATTATGAGTTTATGCATTTTGATGTACCGAAGGTTGTTCAGAGTCCCGGATGTAATCACGGACATGACGAGGAGTCTCGAAATGGTCGAGACATAAAGATTGATATATTGGAAGCCTATGTTTGGATATCGGAAGTGTTCCGGGTGAAATCGGGATTTTACCGGAGTACCGGGAGGTTACCGGAACCCCCGGGAGCTAAATGGGCCTTAGTGGGCTTTAGTGGAAAAGAGAAGGGGCAGCCCAAGATGGGCCGCGCGCCTCCCCCCTCCCCTAGTCCTATTAGGATAAGGAGAGGTGGCCGCCCCCCCTCTCTCTTTTCCCCCTCCCAGAGGGAGTAGGACTCTCCTGGCGCGCCCTACTTGGCCGGCCAGCCTCCCCCCTTAGTCCTTTATATATGGAGGCAGGGGCACCCCAGAGACACACAAGTTGATCCACGTGATCTATTCCTTAGCCGTGTGCGGCGCCCCCAGCCACCATAGTCCTCGATAATATTGTAGCGGTGCTTAGGCGAAGCCCTGCAGAAGTAGCACGTCAAGATCGTCACCACGCCGTCGTGCTGACGGAACTCTTCCCCGACACTTTGCTGGATCGGAGTATGGGGATCGTCATCGAGCTGAACGTGTGCTAGAACTCGGAGGTGCCGTAGTTTCGGTGCTTGATCGGTCGGATCATGAAGACGTACGACTACATCAACCAAACGCTTCCGTTGTCGATCTACTAGGTATGTAGATCATACTCTCCCCTCTCGTTGCTATGCATCACATGATCTTGCGTGTGCATAGGAATTTTTTTGAAATTACTACGAAACCCAACAGTGGTATCAGAGCCTAGGTTTTATATGTTGATGTTATTTGCACGAGTAGAACACAAGTGAGTTGTGGGTGATATAAGTCATACTGCCTACCAGCATGTCATACTTTAGTTTGGCGGTATTGTTGGATGAAGCGGCCCAGACCGACATTACGCGTACGCTTACGCGAGACCGGTTCTCCCGACGTGCTTTGCACAAAGGTGGCTTGTGGGTGACAGTTTCTCCAACTTTAGTTGAACCGAGTATGGCTACGCCCGGTCCTTGCGAAGGTTAAAACGGAGTCAAATTGACAAACTATCGTTGTGGTTTTGATGCGTAGGTGAGATTGGTTCTTACTTAAGCCCGTAGCAGCCACGTAAAACTTGCAACAACAAAGTAGAGGACGTCTAACTTGTTTTTGCAGGGCATGTTGTGATGTGATATGGTCAAGGCATGATGCTGAATTTTATTGTATGAGATGATCATGTTTTGTAACCGAGTTATCGGCAACCGGCAGGAGCCATATGGTTGTCGCTTTATTGTATGCAATGCAATCGCGATGTAATGCTTTACTTTATCACTAAACGGTAGCGATAGTCGTGGAAGCATAAGCTTGGCGAGACAACAACGATGCTACGATGGAGATCAAGGTGTCACGCCGATGACGATGGTGATCACGACGGTGCTTCGGAGATGGAGATCACAAGCACAAGATGATGATGGCCATATCATATCACTTATATTGATTGCATGTGATGTTTATCTTTTATGCATCTTATCTTGGTTTGATTGATGGTAGCATTATAAGATGATCTCTCACTAAATTATCAAGTAGTGTTCTCCCTGAGTATGCACCGTTGCGAAAGTTCTTCGTGCTGAGACACCACGTGATGATCGGGTGTGATAGGTTCTACGTTCAAATACAACGGGTGCAAAACAGTTGCACACGCGGAATACTCAGGTTAAACTTGACGAGCCAAGCATATACAGATATGGCCTCGGAACACGGAGACCGAAAGGTCGAGCGTGAATCATATAGTAGATATGATCAACATAGTGATGTTCACCAATGAAACTACTCCATCTCACGTGATGATCGGACATGGTTTAGTTGATTTGGATCACGTGATCACTTAGAGGATTAGAGGGATGTCTATCTAAGTGGGAGTTCTTAAGTAATATGATTAAATTGAACTTAAATTTATCATGAACTTAGTCCTGGTAGTATTTTGTAAATTATGTTATAGATCAATAGCTCGCGTTGTTGCTTCCCTGTGTTTATTTTGATATGTTCTTAGAGAAAATTGTATTGAAAGATGTTAGTAGCAATGATGCGGATTGGATCCGTAATCTGAGGTTTATCCTCATTGCTGCACAGAAGAATTATGTCCTTGATGCACCGCTAGGTGACGGACCTATTGCAGGAGCAGATGCAGACGTTATGAACGTTTGGCTAGCTCAATATGATGACTACTTGATAGTTTAGTGCACCATGCTTAATGGCTTAGAATCGGGACTTCAAAGACGTTTTGAACGTCATGGAGCATATGAGATGTTCCAGGAGTTGAAGTTAATATTTCAAGCAAATACCTGAGTTGAGAGATATGAAGTCTCCAACAAGTTCTATAGCTAAAAGGTGGAGGAGAATCGCTCAACTAGTGAGCATGTGCCCAGATTGTCTGAGTACTACAATCGCTTGAATCAAGTGGGAGTTAATCTTCCAGATAAGATAGTGATTAACAGAATTCTCTAGTCACCATCACCAAGTTAGTAGAACTTCATGATGAACTATAATATGCAAGGGATGACAAAATAATTCCCAAGCTCTTCGTGATGCTGAAATCGACGAAGGTAGAAATCAAGAAAAACATCAAGTGTTGATGGTTAACAAGACCACTAGTTTCAAGAAAAGGGCAAAGGGAAGAAGGGGAACTTCAAGAAGAATGGCAAGCAAGTTGCTGCTCAAGTGAAGAAGCCCAAGTCTGGTCCTAAGCCTGAGACTAAGTGCTTCTACTGCAAAGGGACTGGTCACTAGAAGCGGAACTACCCCAAGTGATTGGCGGATAAGAAGGATGGCAAAGTGAACATAAGTATATTTGATATACATCTTATTGATGTGTACTTTACTAGTGTTTATAGCAACCCCTCAGTATTTGATACTAGTTCAGTTGCTAGGATTAGTAACTAGAAACGGGAGTTGCAGAATAAACAGAGACTAGTTAAGGGTGAAGTGATGATGTGTGTTGGAAGTGGTTCCAAGATTGATATGATCATCATCGCACACTCCCTATAATTTCGGGATTAGTGTTGAACCTAAATAAGTGTTATTTGGTGTTTGCGTTCAGCATGAATATGATTTGATCATGTTTATTGCAATATGGTTATTCATTTAAGTAAGAGAATAAATTGTTGTTCTGTTTACATGAATAAAACCTTATATGGTTACACACCCAATGAAAATAGTTCGTTGGATCTCGATCGTAGTGATACACATAATCATAATATTGAAACCAAAAGATGCAAAGTTAATAATGATAGTGCAACTTATTTGTGGCACTGCCGTTTAGGTCATATTGGTGTAAAGCGCATGAAGAAACTCCATGCTGATGGGTTTTTGGAAACACTTGATTATGAATCAGTTGATGCTTGCGAACCATGCCTCATGGGAAAGATGACTAAGACTCCGTTCTTCGGAACAATGGAGCGAGCAACAAATTTGTTGGAAATCATACATACTGATGTATGTGGTCCGATGAATATTGAGGCTCGCGACAGGTATCATTATTTTCTGATCTTCACAGATGATTTAAGCAGATATGGGTATATCTACTTAATGAAACATAAGTCTGAAACATTTGAAAAGTTCAAAGAATTTCAGAGTGAAGTTGAAAATCATCGTAACAAGAAAATAAAGTTTCTACGATCTGATCGTGGAGAAGAGTATTGAGTTACGAGTTTGGCTTTCAGTTAAAAAACAATGTGAAATAGTTTCACTACTCACGCCACCTGGAACACCACAATGTAATGGTGTGTCCGAACGTCATAACCATACTTTATTAGATATGGTGCGATCTATGATGTCTCTTACCGATCTACCACTATCGTTTTGGGGTTATGCATTAGAGACAGCCGCATTCACGTTAAATAGGGCACCATCAAAATCCTTTGAGACGACACAATCTGAACTATGGTTTGGCAAGAAACCAAAGTTGTCGTTTCTTAAAGTTTGGGATTGTGATGCTTATATGAAAAAGTTTCAGCCTGATAAGCTCCAACCCAAATCGGAGAAATATGTCTTCATAGGATACCCAAAGGAGACTATTGGGTACACCTTCTATCACAGATCCGAAGGCAAGACATTCGTTGCTAAGAATGGATCCTTTCCAGAGAAGGAGTTTCTCTCGAAAGAAGTGAGTGGGAGCAAAGTAGAACTTGATAAGGTAATTGTACCATCTCCCTTATTGGAAAGTAGTTCATCACAGAAATCTGTTCTTGTGACTACTACACCAATTAGTGAGGAAGATAATGATGATGATCATGTAACTTCAGATCAAATTACTACCGAATCTCGTAGGTAAACCAGAGTGAGATCCGCACCAGAGTGGTACGGTAATCCTATTCTGGAAGTCATGTTACTAGACCATGACGAACTTGCGAACTATGAAGAAGCGATGGTGAGCCCAGATTCCGCAAAATGGCTTGAGGCCATGAAATCTGAGATGAGATCCATGTATAAGAACAAAGTATGGACTTTGGTTGACTTGCCAGATGATCGGCAAGCCATAGAAAATAAATGGATTTTCAAGAGGAAGACGGATGCTGATAGTAGTGTTACTATCTACAAAGCTAGAATTGTCGCAAAAGGTTTTCGACAAGTTCAAGGTGTTGACTACGGTGAGAGTTTCTCACTCGTATCTATGCTTAAGTCTGTCCGAATCATGTTAGCAATTGCCGCATTTTATGAAATCTGGCAAATGGATAAACAAAACTGCATTTCTTAATAGATTTATTAAAGAAGAGTTGTATATGATACAACCAGAAGGTTTTGTCAATCCTAAAGGTGCTAACAAAATATGCAAGCTCCAGCGATCCATCTATGGACTGGTGCAAGCATCTCGGAGTTGGAATATACGCTTTGATAAGTTGATCAAAGAATATAGTTTTATACAGACTTGCGATGAAGCCTGTATTTACAAGAAACTGGGTGGGAGCACTACAGCATTTCTGATAAGTATATATGTATGACATATTGTTGATCGGAAATAATGTAGAATTAATCTGCAAAGCATAAAGGAGTGTTTTTAAAGAAGTTTTTCAAAGAAAGACCTCAGTAAAGCTGCTTACATATTGAGCATCAAGATCTAGAGATAGATCAAGATGCTTGATAAGTTTTTTCAATGAGTACATACCTTGACAAGATTTTGAAGTAGTTCAAAATGGAACAGTCAAATAAAGAGTTCTTGCCTGTGTTGCAAGGTGTGAAATTGAGTAAGACTCAAAGCCCGACCACAGCAGAAGATAGAAATAGAATGAAAGTCATTCCCTATGCCTCAGCCATAGGTTCTATAAAGTATGCCATGCTGTGTACCAGATCTATTGTATACCCTACACTGTGTTAAGCAAGGGAGTACAATAGTGATCTAAGAGTAGATCACTGGACAACGGTCAAAATTATCCTTAGTGGAATAAGGAAATATTTCTCAGTTATGGAGGTGACAAAAAGGTTCATCGTAAAAAGTTACGTCGATGCAAGTTTTGACACAGATCTGGATGACTCTAAGTCTCGATCTAGGTACATATTGAAAGTGGGAGCAATAAGCTAGAGTAGCTCCATGCAGAGCATTGTTAACATAGAAATTCACAAAATACTTATGGATCTGAATGTGACAGACCCGTTGACTAAAATTATCTCACAAGCAAAACATGATCACACCTTAGTACTCTTTGGGTGTTAATCACATAGCGATGTGAACTAGATTACTGACTCTAGTAAACCCTTTTGGGTGTTGATCACATATCGATGTGAACTATGGGTGTTAATCACATGGTGATGTGAACTATTGCTGTTAAATCACATGGCGATGTGAACTAGATTATTGACTCTAGTGCAAGTGGGAGACTGAAGGAAATATGCCCTAGAGGCAATAATAAAGTTATTATTTATTTCCTTATATCATGATAAATGTTTATTATTCATGCTAGAATTGTATTAACCGGAAACATAATACATGTGTGAATACATAGACAAACAAAGTGTCACTAGTATGCCTCTACTTGACTAGCTCGTTAATCAAAGATGGTTATGTTTCCTAACCATGAACAATGAGTTGTTATTTGATTAACGGGATCACATCATTAAGTGAATGATCTGATTGACATGACCCATTCCATTAGCTTAGCACCCGATCGTTTAGTATGTTGCTATTGCTTTCTTCATGACTTATACATGTTCCTATAACTATGAGATTATGCAACTCCCGTTTACCGGAGGAACACTTTGGGTACTACCAAACGTCACAACGTAACTGGGTGATTATAAAGGAGTACTACAGGTGTCTCCAAAGGTACATGTTGGGTTGGCGTATTTCGAGATTAGGATTTGTCACTCCGATTGTCGGAGAGGTATCTCTGGGCCCTCTCGGTAATGCACATCACTTAAGCCTTGCAAGCATTGCAACTAATAAGTTAGTTGCGGGATGATGTATTACAGAACGAGTAAAGAGACTTGCCGGTAACAAGATTGAACTAGGTATTTGGAATACCGACGATCGAATCTCAGGCAAGTAACATACCGATGACAAAGGGAACGACGTATGTTGTTATGCGGTCTGACCGATAAAGATCTTCGTAGAATATGTAGGAGCCAATATGGGCATCCAGGTCCCGCTATTGGTTATTGACCGGAGACGTGTCTCGGTCATGTCTACATTGTTCTCGAACCCGTAGGGTCCGCACGCTTAAGGTTACGATGACAGTTATATTATGAGTTTATGCATTTTGATGTACCGAAGGTTGTTCGGAGTCCCGGATGTGATCACGGACATGACGAGGAGTCTCGAAATGGTCGAGACATAAAGATTGATATATTGGAAGCCTATGTTTGGATATCGGAAGTGTTCCGGGTGAAATCAGGATTTTACCGGAGTACCGGGAGGTTACCGGAACCCCCCGGGAGCTAAATGGGCCTTAGTGGGCTTTACTGGAAAAGAGAAGGGGCAGCCCAAGATGGGCTGTGTGCCTCCCCCCTCCCCTAGTCCTATTAGGACAAGGAGAGGTGGCCGACCCCCCTCTCTCTTTTCCCCCTCCGCGAATCCTATTCCAACTAGGATTGGGGGGGGGGGGAATCCTACTCCCAGAGGGAGTAGGACTCTCCTGGAGCGCCCTCCTTGGCCGGCCAGCCTCCCCCCTTAGTCCTTTATATACGGAGGCAGGGGCACCCCAGAGACACACAAGTTGATCCACGTGATCTATTCCTTAGCCGTGTGCGGCGCCCCCAGCCACCATAGTCCTCGATAATATTGTAGCGGTGCTTAGGCGAAGCCCTGCAGCAGTAGCACGTCAAGATCGTCACCACGCCGTCGTGCTGACGGAACTCTTCCCCGACACTTTGCTGGATCGGAGTCCGGGGATCGTCATCGAGCTGAACGTGTGCTAGAACTCGGAGGTGCTGTAGTTTCGGTGCTTGATCGGTCGGATCGTGAAGACGTACGACTACATCAACCAAACGCTTCCGTTGTCGATCTACTAGGTATGTAGATCATACTCTCCCCTCTCGTTGCTATGCATCACATGATGTTGCGTGTGCGTAGGAATTTTTTTGAAATTACTACAAAACCCAACAGATGATCCTACTGGAGATGTGGATATTTGTCTGCCATCCTCTGATGAATATAAGGTGAAGCTGAATTTCAAAAGTTTTAGAGAGGAAGACCTGACTAAACCACAGTTTCAAGTTGGCCAGACCTTTGGATCTGCTGAGTTCCTTTGGAAAGCTATCAAAGAGTACAGCTGTCAGGAGAGAGTTGACATTAAATGCCCTAGAAATGATAGGAAAAGACTGAATGCCATTTGTGAAGATGGGTGCCCTTGGACCTTGTCTGCATCATTTGATGGGAGAATCAACTACTTCATGATCAAGAAATACAACCCAAAGCATACATGTATAAAGAAATGGTGTGTTAAGTCATTCACTGCTCCTTTTATGGCTGGAAAATATCTTGATTCTTTCAGAGCAGATGAAAACATGAATATGAATTTTTTTGCAATGGTGGTTCAGAAAGATTGGAACATGACAGCAACAAAAAGCAAGCTTAGAAGGGCTAAGAGGTTAGTGAAGAAAGTTATTGAAGGAGATGAGTTGGAGCAGTACAACAGCATGTGGGATTATGCACAAGAATTCAGAAGATCAAACTCAGGGAGTTCTTTCTATGTGGGTGTCAGTAATGGCATATTTGCAAGTTGTTATTTCTCTGTTGATGCCTGCAAGGGTTTGATGCAAGCTTGTAGGCCTGTCATTTGTTTGAATGGATGCCACCTGAAGACAAAGTATGGAGGTGTTATGCTATGTGTTGTTGGCATGGATCCTAATGACTGCATTTACCCTATAGCTTTTGCAGTTGTTGAGGTCGAGAACACTGACACATGGAAATGGTTTCTATCAAATCTGAAGAGTGACTTGGGAATTGTAAACACAGACCCACGGACTATAATGTCAGACAAGCAAAAGGGCCTGATCAAGGGAGTGAGGCAGCACTTTCCTGATGAAGAGCACAGACACTGTGTTAGGCATATATGGCAGAATTTTCAGTAAACACACAAAGGAGATGTTCTTAAAAACCAGTTATGGAAGTGTGCAAGGAGCACAACACCTGAACTGTGGGCTGCAAGCATGGAGAAAATGAAGGTCATAAGCCTACAAGCATACAAGTGACTTGAGCAGCTACCACCCAACACTTGGGTTAGGGGCTTCCAAAGAGAATTGGTCAAGTGTGATATCCTTCTGAACAACAACTGTGAGGTTTTCAACAAATATATTCTTGAGGCTAGGGAGATGCATCTCAGATCAATGATTGACAAGATCAAAACATAGCTCATGGTCAGGTTCTATAACAAAAGAAAATAGGCAGAGGCCCGGCCTGGCTCCATATGCCCAAAAATTAAGAAAAGAATTGAGAAGAACATAGAGCTGTCAGCTACATGCATGGTTTCAGGGGCTGGTGATGGCATCTTTCAGGTTGACAACAGGAACATGGCATACATTGTTGACATGAAGGAAGAAAGCTGTACATGCAAAAGGTGGGATCTTAGTGGAGTTCCATGTCATCATGCAATTGCATGCTGCAGACATCAGAGGATTGATCCTGAGAGTTTGGTGCACTTCTGTTACAGTATAGAAGCATTCAAGCTAGCATACAAACCCATTATCAAGCCTTGAAGAGATAGGAGTGAGTGGCAGAAGATGAATGGCTGTGAGATCAAGCCACCTGTCTATAAAAAAAGTAGCAAGGCCTTCAAACAAGAGTAGGAGAAAGCAGCCTTATGAGATTGAAAATAAAGATGGAACCAAGGTGATGAGCAGACATGGAATCACAATAACATGTTCATACTGCCATGAAGCAGGCCACAACATCAAAGGATGTAATCAAAGAAAGGCTGGCATTTTGCCAAATCTAGCAGAGAGAACAACAAGAAGGGGTCCAAGGGCCATTCCTAATGATGTGTCAGATGATGAAATTGTTTTGGCACAAGAAGATGATGGCCAAGATACACAGGAGGAGGTTCAGGTCACACAAGAGGATGGTCAACTTACACAGGAGGAGGTCCATGTTGATGGACAAGTTACACATGAGGAGGCCCATGTTGATGGCCATGATACACATGAGGAGGTCATTGTCACACAAGATGATGAGGTCATTGTCACACAAGATGATGGAGCAGATACACCAGTTGTTTTTTAGGCAAATTCTCCACTTTTGTCCCTTAATTTTGACCTCTTTTGTCCAGTCATTTTTGTTGTACTGATGTTATCATGTGATGTTTGTTTTGTACAGGTGCAGGACTTTGGATTTACAATGCTTCATAGGATGCAACAATCCAGACCTGTTCCTAGAGAAGAAACTGAAACAATTTTGCCACATTCTTCATTCATCTCAAATGCAGCTAGTTCTCACACTATAGCACAGACAACAACAGCTACAAATGAAGGCAACCTGACCATGAAGTTGCTGAAGATGAAGAGAGACAAAGAAAGACAGATGGCAGCCAGGAGAGATGCAGCACTTGAGGCCATGAATGAGATGGCAGAGAAGAAAGCAGAGGAGGCAGAAGCAAAAAGGCAAGAAATTGCCTGCTCATTGCCTGCTCCTTCTCAGCCACCATCTTAGCAAAATCAAGCTTGAAATGCCTCAACTCATTCTCCATCTTCTTCTTCTCTTCAAGAACCTTCAAGTTTTCTTTAGCACTCACAACATTCTGTCTGAGCCTCTGTTTTTCTCCTCTTCATACATGGTCCATATACTAGCTAGGCTCATCTTCAGAGCATCAGGCCACTCAGGGTCAACCCACTCAACATATCTGCATTTAGGTACCTCCTAACAATTTAGAACATACAAAAAAGAGATTCAGTTAATTGCCAGTATTCAGTACTATGCATGATGATGGAACTTAAAACATACTACAAATCACTTCCTGTTTAACAGTGCCAAATGCAAAAAATTACTAACCTTCTGTGCACAAGCTAGAAACCTTCTGCTAGTATCAACAGATTCAAATGCCACATGCTTCTCACACAAAGATCCATGCCCACATCTAAAGCTAGGCAGATCTGTAGCCAAGTCACTCCATTCCTCACAGGATATTGTGATAGGTGGCTAAACAAAAGAGAGACATTTGGAATCAATTGAGAGAGAAACCCTAGCTGAGAAACCTTAGACTGGATTTGTGTGAGATTGAGGAGCACACTAACCTTGCTGGTCATAGAGTCATCTTCAGAAGAACTGGGAAGATCATCCTAGGACACCATGGTTGCTGCTAGCTGAAGATGGGAAGGGGGTCTTCTCGGGAATATACCCCACAACGTAAACCAGCCGGAAGTATAACCCAGCCGGACTTGGCAGTTTATTTGAGATCCCGCTGACACTTGGCGATTTACTGGCGACCCGCCCTGACCTGGCGGTTTACAAGCAACCTGACTAGACATTATAACTCACTGGTGACCCGGCGGGTGGGACAGACGGGTGACAAGGCCCAATACCCAGAGGGCCGGTTTATATTAATGGTGGGCCGGTTTAAGAGGAAAGACGTGAATAATATTACCTTACAGGGAGTTAAAGACCCGGACTTGTATCCAGTTTGTATTAGAAGGTAGACTAGTCCTAATCCTAATAGGACTCCACATGTAACCCGCCCCTTCAACATATATAAGGAGGGGCAGGGCTCCCCAAAGAGGGACAAGTAAGAAGCAATAATCTCTAGGGCTAGACACAACTAGAGGAGAGCCGTCTTACCGGCGACTCTCTCATAAGCATAATGAGATCTAGCCACAAACAGCATGTAGGGCTATTACCGGATGATGTTTCCGGGGCCCGAAGCTGTCTAAATCCTTGTCTTATGTGTTGATCCGCCTCGCGTCTCTCGATTCGGACCAACCCCTTCAAACTACCGCATAGATGCGTTGGCTTCACGACTAAGTCCTCATATTAGGACATCTGCCGTGACAATTCCACGACAGTTGACGCCCACCATGGGGCCTGCGCACGGTGGTGTTGAGTTCTTGAAGGGATATGTTCCTAGGGTTTTGAGAAGTTTTGCGAATTAGCCGTATGAAGAAGAACCGGCGCGGAAGAATCACGCAAGATGATCCGGCATGGGACAATTTTTGGCAGAGTCGGCGTGTTCATTGTTTATGATCAAAGTTGTGATTAATTCTACATGGCCAGGACAAGAGCTAAGGGCTATGTACGGCCGCCGGAGGCACCGTAATAATCCACCAGCCAGATCGTTTTCATGGATCGCCGCAAGTTGCCAATCTGAGACAGTCAAGAAAATCCCGCTGCAGTAGTCCGAATACTATTCTGTAGACCAAAGGATATATATTTGATTAAATACCAAGGCAGTGTTCCGGTTTGACCTACGCGTCGACATACGCGTGTTTTGTTGCCGCTAATTATACTACTCCCAAACCATAGCTGCTGGTACTACTCCACGTCATTGTACAAAAGAAGAAAGAAAGAGCATGGCCGGAGGGACAGGCGCACACGTCGCTGATTGCACGTGCGTACGCTGTAGTTGCAGCAAGAAAAAAATTGCGACGGCCGCCGATGGATCATGTGTGTGCACGGCTGCTGCATCGATTGAGAGGATGTTCAAGTGGATCAAGAAAAAGGAAATCAAGCCGGCCATGTACGGATTGCACTACTAGTACAATACAAAATCATACTGGTGTGCCATCACAAAAGCCTAAGTTATTTGCACTGTTGTCGTACTCTTCAAGGACCCGAAGACCAGATCAGAAAAAAAATATGTATATAGCAAACTCAGGGGCCAAGGCCTCTACTAAAGCTGTGCGTGCAGACTTTCCGTAGCCTGACCGCTGTCCCGTGTCTCCATGGCAGTTGCTCTCCAAAGGCTTACTATTAGTGCTAACTAAAAGGTACAATGGCGCAATCTCCAAGAAGGACCATCATCCATCACATGAAGGACTGCTGGAGAAAGGCTCGCACGAGGATGATCAAATTGACTACGACCTGGAAAACAGACTAGCAGGCAGTCTTGGCTGTTCGCCACCGAGTCGCCGCGATGACTACGGCCCGGAAAGCAGACTACAGTTGCCTGCCTCTTGAGCCGCCGACCACCGAGTCGTCGCCTGTGCCAGGACAGCCCGTCCTCACCATGATCTGCCGCGGATTGCTCCTACTACTGCCATAGCCCGCCAAGCGCGTCGCACGTTGAGCGGTGTTGGCCTCGCTCTGTATTGAGCCCTTCTACTGCTACTGCGCTTCGCCAGCACACATCAACCCGCCGTTGTGGTGTGAGCCGCCTCTACCATGACCTGTATCGCCTCTTTGAGTCGCCGGGACCCTGCGACCCGTATCGCCGGGACTGAAGAAGTTTCGTGAGCCGTCCCGCGTTAAACCGTCCCATGTTGAACCACCGCCTGCCCTTGGTACGTCTCCAACGTATCTACTTTTCCAAACATTTTTGCCCTTTTTTTGGACTCTAACTTGCATGATTTGAATGGAACTAACCCGGACTGACGCTGTTTTCAGTAGAATTACCATGGTGTTATTTATGTGCAGGATCAAACGTTCTCGGAATGACCTGAAATTTCATGGAGACACTTTTCAGAAAATAAGAAAAATACCTATCAAAGATGAAGGCCAGGGGGCCCACCACCTTGCCACGAGGGTGGGGGCGCGCCCCCTACCTCGTGGGCCCCCCTGTTGCGTCTCCAACTCCAACTCCACCTCCATATATTGAGTTTCGATGAGAAAAATATCAGAGACAAGAAATCATCGCGTTTTATGATACAGAGCCGCCGCCAAGCCCAAAAACCTCTCGGGAGGGCTGATTTGGAGTCCGTTCGGGGCTCCGGAGAGGGGAATCCGTCGCCATTGTCATCATAAACCATCCTCCATCACCAATTTCATGATGCTCATCGCCGTGTGTGAGTAATTCCATCGTTGGCTTGCTAGACGGTGATGGGTTGGATGGCATCTATCATGTAATCGAGTTAGTTTTTTAGGGTTTGATCCCTAGTGTCCACTATGTTCTGAGATTGATGTTGCTATGACTTTGCTATGCTTAATGCTGGTCACTAGGGCCCGAGTGCCATGATTTCAGATCTGAACCTATTATGTTTTCATCAATATATGAGTGTTCTTGATCCTATCTTGCAAGTCTATAGTCACCTATTATGTGTTATGATTCGTTAACCCCGAAGTGACAATAATCAGGATACTTACCGGTGATGACCGTAGTTTGAGGAGTTCATGTATTCACTATGTGTTAATGCTTTGTTCCGGTTCTCCATTAAAAGGAGGCCTTAATATCCCTTAGTTTCTGTAAGGACCCCGCTGCCACAGGAGGGTAGGACAAAAGATGTCATGCAAGTTCTTTTCCATAAGCACGTCTGACTATATTCGGAATACATGCCTACATTATATCAATGAACTGGAGCTAGTTCTGTGTCACCCTAGGTTATGACTGTTACATGATGAACCGCATCCGGCATAATTCTCCATCGCCGATCCATTGCCTACGAGCTTTCCATATATTGTTCTTCGCTTATTTACTTTCCCGTTGCTATTGCTATCATCACTACAAAATACCAAAAACATTGCTTTTACTACTGTTGCCTTTTGCTACCATTATCACTACTATCATATTACTTTGCTACTAAACACTTTGCTGCAGATATTAAGTTTCCAGGTGTGGTTGAATTGACAACACAACTGCTAATACTTGAGAATATTCTTTGGCCCCCTTGTGTCGAATTAATAAATTTGGGTTGAATACTCTACCCTCGAAAACTGTTGCGATCCCCTATACTTGTGGGTTATCAAGACCATTTTATGGCTCCGTTGCCGGGGAGCATAGCTCTATTCTTTGAGTCACTTGAGATATATATCTGATTATCATTATGAAGAATTTGAGAGATCCAAAAAACCAAGATCGATCCCTCAACTATGAGGGGAGGTAAGGAACTGCCATCTAGCTCTGCACTTGATTCACCTTCTGTTTTGAGTAAGCTTGCGACACCTACACCTGCTTCTGCTATTCATTCTGATATGTCGCATATTATTGATGATGCCACTTCTGCTATGCATGATACTTATGATGAAACTACCTCTATGCCTGATACTACTATGCCACTTAGTGCTTTTCTTGATGAACAACTTGCTAGGGCTAGAGAAATTGAAAATATTGAATCTGATGATACCGATGAAAGTGATGATGAAGAACCACTTGCTATTCCTAAGGGTTATGTATTTGATCAAGATGCTTCTTTAGCTATTTTAGCTTGCAGAAATAGAACTGGACTTAAAATATTATTAGCTAAATGGAGTAAGAAATCCCTAAATGATAGAATGAAACCTGACCCTGCTTTGGCTACTTCACCTATCTTTGTTACTGATAAGGATTATGAATTCTCTGTTGATCCTGATATAATTACTTTGGTTGAATCTGATCCTTTTCATGTTATAAATCTGAAACTGTTGTGGCACATCTTACTAAACTGAATGATATAGCTACCCTGTTCACTAAAGATGAGATAACTCGCTACTTTTATATCCTTAAAATATTTCCGTTCTCATTAAAGGGTGATGCTAAGATATGGTTTAATTCTCTTGATCCTGGTTGTGTGCGTAGTCCCCAGGATATGATTTATTACTTCTCTGCTAAATATTTCCCTGCTCGTTAGAAACAAGCTGTTTTAAGGGATATATATAATTTTGTGCAAATTGAAGAAGAGAGTCTCCCACAAGCTTGGGGGAGGCTTCTCCAATTACTTAATGCTTTGCCTGATCATCCTCTTAAGAAAAATGAAATACTATATATCTTTTATAATGGAGTAACCGATGCCTCCAGAGATTACCTGGATAGTTGTGTTGGTTCTGTTTTTAGGGAAAGAACACCGGATGAAGCTGAAATTCTATTGAATAATATGTTGACAAATGAAAATAATTGGACACCTCCGGAGCCAATTCCTAAGCCTATTCCTAAACCAACTCCGAAGAAGAGGGGTATTCTATTTCTCAGTCCTGAAGATATGCAAGAGGCAAAGAAATCTATGAAAGAAAAAGGTATTAAAGCTGAAGATGTTAAGAATTTACCTCCTATTGAAGAAATACATGGTCTTAATTTACCGCCTGTTGAAGAAACATATAATCCAAATCCTTTACCTATTGAAGAAACTCATGGTCTTGATAACCCGACATAGGTAGTAAAGGTAAATTCTCTCTATAGATATGATAAAGCTATAATCCCATTTACTAAGTTTGCTAGCCCATGCTTAGATGAGTTTGATAAATTTATGGCTAAGCAAGAAGATTTTAATGCTTATTTTGGTAGACAACTGAAATACAATTCAAATATGCTTGGACACTTGGGTGATTATATGGCTAATGTTAAAACTGAACTTAAACTTATTAGTAAACATGCTTCTATTGTTACCACTCAAGTAGAACAAGTACTTGAAGCTCAAAATGATTTGCTCAATGAATTGAACAGTAAGAATAATGATAATTCTGTTAGAGTGTCTACTAGAACTGGTAGAATGACTCAGGAACCTTTGTATCCTGAAGGCCACCCTAAGAGAATTGAGCAATATTCTCAGAGAAATAATATAGATGCACCTAGTTCTTCTAAAAAGAAGAAAAAGAAAAATGATAGGACTTTGCATGCTTCTAGTGATCCTATTGTTGAAACACCTGAGAATCCAAATGGTATTTCTATTTCTGATGCTGAAACACAATATGGTAATGAACCTGAAACTAGTGATAATGTTAATGATAATGTTCATGATGATGCTCAACCTAGTAATGATAATGACATAGAAATTGAACCCGCTGTTGATCTTGATAACCCACAATCAAAGAATCAACGTTATGATAAGAAAGACTTTGTTGCTAGGAAACATGGTAAAGAAAGTGAGACTTGGGTTCAGAAACCAATGCCTTTTCCTCCCAAACCATCCAAGACAAAGGATGATGAGTATTTTGAGCGCTTTGCTGAAATGATTAGACCTATCTTTTTGCCTATGTGATTAACTGATATGCTTAAAACCAATCCTTATGCTAAGTACATGAAAGATATTATTACAAATAAAAGAAAGATACCGGAAGCTGAAATTTCCACCATGCTTGCTAATTATACTCTTAAGGGTGGAATACCAAAGAAACTTGGAGATCCAGGAGTACCCGCTATACCATGCTCTATTAAAAGAAACTATGTTAAAACTGCTTTATGTGATCTTGGAGCCGGTGTTAGTGTTATGCATCTCTCTTTATATCGTAGACTTGATTTGAATAAGTTGACACCTACTGAAATATCTTTGCAAATGGCTGATAAATCAACTGCTATACCTGTCGGTATTTGTGAGGATGTGCCTGTTGTAGTTGCAAATGTTACTATTCTAACGGACTTTGTTATTCTTGATATTCCCGAGGACGATAGTATGTCTATTATTCTTGGAAGACCCTTTTTGAATACTGTAGGGCTGTTATTGATTGCACTAAAGGCAATGTCACTTTTCATGTTAATGGTAATGAGCATACGGTACACTTTCCGAGGAAAGAACCTCAAGTTCATAGTATCAACTCTATTGGAAAAATTCCATCGATTATATTTGGAGGTTTTGAATTTTCTCTTCCTACTGTCAAGAAGAAATATGATATTCTTATTATTGGGGAGGTGCATATCCCCATTGAGGTAACATAGTGTTATTCGAAATTTCTCCGGTTCCATGTTATTCGGAATGAATTCGTTAGCAAGAGTGGATCAACCTTGTTAGTGGATTCCTTTTGATGATCATGAGATGGATGAAACTAGAAGGCACAACCTTCTGTACCCCACTTTTACTTTCTGTTATTTATATTAAATAAAATAAAAATAAATATTTGTCTGTCTATTATCTGATTATCCGTGCAATATAAAAATACCTCGAAAATAAAAGTTCTCCTAATGCCCTGAAAATTAAATATGATTTTTCTAGAATATTTGAGGATTTATGGAACTGATTACACACCAGGGGGGTCAACCACCGTGCCACGAGGGTGGAGGGCGCGCCCCCTGCCTCGTGGGCCCACGGTGGCCCTCCTCCACTTGTTCCTGCACCCACACACTTCATCTTCCTCCCGCAAACACGAATAACCAGCTCAAGCACGAGTTCTAGCTCATCTTGCTGCAATTTTCGATCTCCTTGCTCAAAGCACCTCTCACAAAACTGCTTGGGGAGATTGTTCCTTGGTATGTGACTCCTCCATTGGTCCAATTAGTTTTTGTTCTAGTGCTTTATTCATTGCAAATTTTTGCTGCTTAGGTGACCCTGTTCTTGAGCTTGCATGTCAAATTTATATGGTCAAAAGTAGTTTTGATGCATGATATAGGCCCTAGGCACTTGTAGGAGTAGTTACTATCAATTATATTGAGTTTGGTTTATGTTTATTTTGAAGTTACTAAAAATTTCAGAATTTTGCAGAAAATGATGAGGAGACTTTTGAGGGGCTCATCGAGCCAAAGCTCGAAGGAAAAGGCACCGAAGCCTAAGTATAATCTGCCTCGCACCGTGGAGGTTCGGGCATGTGAATGGCCTTCCGAGGATTTCTTGAGAGCAGCCGGGATTTATGAAGATTTTCATGAATTGGCTCAGACTGCAGGCCTTACCGCTTTCCTCCACGACCAATGTGATCAGTATCTCTTGCTCACAAATACCTTTGTGCAAAACTTTCATTCTCATTCTAGGAACTCACCACCTACGGTGGCATTTCATTGATATGATGAGCATAAGGAGATGTCACTTTATGATTTTTGTCGGATCTGTTTAGTCCCTTTTGGGGGCAAGACAGAAGAACCACATCGTGATGATGTGGAGGGATTTATTGACACTATCACTGTAGGGGAAACAAGGAAGGTGTCCGGTGCCCGAATCACTAGCATACATTTTCCTGTTTTGCGCTACTTTGCATTATTTGCTAGTCGTTGCTTAATTGGTCGCGGAAACTGTGGAAACTTGAGTATCCCTGATATTATTATTTTGCACCACGGTTTATACAGTGATAACTCTTTTAGTATGGGCAGCATTATTGCCAAACGGTTAAGTCTGAACCGTACCAAGGGCCCCATCTTTGGAGGCATCTATGCTACATGCCTAGCTACACATTTTAACATACCTATTAGGCATGCTGAGAAGGAAGAAAAAGTGCTGCCCCGTGTTTGTCTAGATTATAAAAGTATGGTAGCACATGATTTTATTGTTAAGAATAGGGAAGGAGAGCTTAAATATCAATTGTTCTTTAATAAACATCATCCTGAGACTATTACCTTGCCTGCTCCTTCTTTGTTTGATTTGACTGCAGGCACGTACCTTGTTCCGTTGACAGCTATCCACGCCTACCGGAACCCTGCACCAGCCGAGGAGCTAGAGCCGGAACCACAACTTGATCCTTCATGACAGTTTAATTACCAGTGGGATCCGGAGATGATTGTCAGCCAGTGGCAATCTGAGCCTTCTTCTTCCTCATCACAGTACGACCCCAACAACTAATATTATGGATATCCGCCAGGCCAGCCGTGGCCATAGACCAACTTAGGCCAAAAGCCTAAGCTTGGGGGAGTACGTATTTCTCACCGACATTACATTTATGCTCACACACTCATTGCTGAATGTCGGTGCTCATACTTTTTCATTGTATCATCCATGCTAGTTTATTTTCCTTTTTTATGCTTTCTTCTTGTGTGTTTAATAAACCTTAAAAAACCCAAAAAATTAGTTGTAGCTTTTAATTAGTTTACTTTCCATGCTTGTAGTAGTAATTAAAAAGGAAACCAAAAAAGATTTCCTGTTCTTCTTTTGCTTGTTGGGTGCTTTACCATGTAAATAGTTTTATTTCTTTTCTTTTCTTTGGGGGTCGATATGAGAAGACCATAATTAAATTGTTGAGGTGGCTCTTATATGCATTATTGTTGATCTGACAAAAGAGCCCATATTGCCTTGTCTTCTCCTGTTTATTGAATGCCTGCAGATTCCAGCTTAGTCCAATGCACGTGCACTATTATTATTATTCACATCGTTCGGTCGTGCAAGTGAAGGGCAATTATGATGATATATGATGGACTGGCTGAGATGAGAAAAGCTGGTATGAACTCGACCTCTTTTGTTTTTGTAAATATGATTAGTTCATCGTTCCTGATTCATCCTATTATGAATGAACATGTCTGCAATGACAACTAGAGATCATAGTTTCTTGTTCCATGCTTGATTAGCTACGAGTTATAATGGTTTACCTTGCGTGCCAACATGCTATTGAGATGGTTATGATGTGGTATGATAGGGTGGTATCCTCCTCTGAATGATTTAATTGACTTGACTTGGCACATGTTCACGCATGTAGTTGAAACAAAATCAACATAGCCTTCACGATATTTATGTTCATGGTGGATATATCCTACTCATGCTTGCATTCAGTGTTGATTAATTTTAATGCATGTTCATGACTGTTGTCGCTCTCTAGCTGGTCGCTTCCCAGTCTTTTGCTAGCCTTCACCTGTACTAAGCGGGAATACTGCTTGTGCATCCAAACTCCTTAAACCCCAAAGTTATTCCAAATGAGTCCACTATACCTACCTATATAAGGTATCTACCTGTCGTTCCAAGTAAATTTGTATGTGCCAAACTCTAAACCTTCAAATAAATATCATGTTTTGTATGCTCGAATAGCTCATGTATCAACTAGGGTTGTCTGTATCTTCCATGTTAGGCGGGTTATTCTCAAGAGGAGTGGACTCCGCTCCTCATTCACGAGATAAATGTGTAACACCCACGATGCGGCTATATCTCCCACGTGTTGGAGCACGACTTAGAGGCATAACCGCATTGTAGGCATGTCGCAAGAGGGTTAATCTTTACACATCACATGTACTGAATAAAAAAGAGGTACAGAGTTGGCTTACAATCGCCACTTCACACAATCCATAAAAATAGCATTACAACATCCAGAATACAATCAAGGTCCGACTACGGAATCAAAATAAAAGAAGACTACCCCTAATGCAAAAGATCCCCGATCGCCCCGACTGGGCTCCACTACTGATCAACTGGAAACGGAACAACACAACGAACACGATCTTCATCGAGCTCCTCCTTGAGCTCGGTTGCGTCACCTGCACGGTTTCATCGGCACCTGCAAACTGGTTTTGGAAGTAATCTGTGAGTCACGGGGACTCAGCAATCTCACACCCTCGCGAATAAGACTATTTAAGCTTATGGGTAGGAAAAGGTATGAGGTGGAGCTGCAGCAAGCACTAGCATATATGGTGGCTAACTTACGCAAATGAGAGCGAGAAGAGAAGGCAAAGCACAGTCGTGAACTAGAAGTGATCAAGATGTGATCCTGAAACTACTTACGTTCAAGCATAACTCCAACACCGTGTTCACTTCCCGGACCCCGCCGAGAAGAGACCATCACGGCTACACACGCAGTTGATGCATTTTAATTAAGTTAAGTGTCGAGTTCTCTACAACCGGACATTTAAAAAATTCCCATCTGGCCATAACCGCGGGCGCGGCTTTCGAAAGTTCAGAACCCTGCAGGGGTGTCCCAACTTAGCCCATCACAAGCTCTCACGGTCAACGAAGGATATTCCTTCTCCCAGGAAGACCCGATCAGACTCGGAGTCCCGGTTACAAGACATTTCGACAATGGTAAAACAAGACCAGCAAGACCACCCACTGTGGCGACAAATCCCGATAGGAGCTGCACATATCTCGTTCTCAGGGCACACCGGATAAGCTAAACATACAGGAGCCAAAGTAACCCAAGTTGCCAAGGGACGGCCCTGCACGGTGCTCTAGTTTGGACCAACACTCAGAGGAGCACTGGCCCGGGGGTTTAAAATAAAGATGACCCTTGAGTCTGTAGAACCCAAGGGAAAAAGGCTTAGGTGGCAAATGGTAAAACCAAGGTCGGGCCTTGCTGGAGGAGTTTTATTCAAGGCGAACTGTCAAGGGGTTCCCATTATAACCCGACCGTGTAAGGAACGCAAAATCAAGGAACACAACACCGGTATGACGGAAACTAGGGAACCAAGAGTGGAACAAAACACCAGGCATAAGGCCGAGCCTTCCACCCTTTACCAAGTATATAGATGCATTAATTAAATAAGAGGTATTGTGATATCCCAACAAAACCATGTTCCAACATGGAACAAACTCCAACTTCACCTGCAACTAGCAACGCTATAAGAGGGGCTAAGCAAAGCGGTAACATAGCCAAACAACGGTTTGCTAGGACAAGGTGGGTTAGAGGCTTGACATGGCAATATGTGAGGCATGATATAGCAAGTGGTAGATATCGCGGCATAGGCATAGCAAGAGAGCGAGCAACTAGCAAGAAAAGATAGAAGTAATTTCGAGGGTATGGTCATCTTGCCTGAGATGCCGCAAGGAAGAAGAACGAGTCCATGAAGGAGACAAACGAGCGTAGTCGAACGGATCCTCACAACTCTGGAACGAAACCGAAGCTAACGCGAGAAGTAACCCGGAAAGAAGTAAACAACATAGTAAACAACCATCACATAATCATGGCATGATGCACAACCAAATATGATGCATGTCCGGTTTAAAGAGGCATGGCATTGGCAAAATGCACAAACAATCCTACAAATTAAGTGGAGCTCAATATGCAATGAGTTGCATATTGACGGAACACCACGTGGCTTATTTAGTTCTCTCTCGTTTATGTACCCAACAATATTAAATGTTGGTTAGCATGGCAAGGGTGAAGCAAAATAAAACTACCTATCTAGGCAAGTTTAAATGAGGCCGGAACAACAAACAACAAGTCCGGAAACTCCTCATGTGCATATTTTAGGTTTGGTATTGTTCGGCCCTAAACATAATTTTAGAGTTGTTAAACATGCAAAGTGATGCCACCATGTTAAACTAGGCATTTTTCCACCCCATTTACATATAAAGCTTATTAGATTTGGAGCTACGGTTAATTAGTTATGAATTAAATCATTTTAACATGGCATAGGGGCAAATTTAAACAAACAACAATTTAATCATTTTAAACATAGATGAAAGTTGAAAATTATGAAACTAGATAAAATTCTAAGCATTTTTCATATATAATTTATTGTAATCCGATGCATGGTTTGTGAGATGTTAAATGCATGAACATGGAGGGTTTTTCCGTAGAAACTAATGTCTCTGGAATAAAAGACAAACTCGCAGATCTGAAAAAAATATACACTGGGCCGAATCTGGCCGGCCCAAAGTGCATAGGAGCGGGGGCTACTCACATTGGGCCTACAGGGGCGTGGCAGATCTGGGCCTCGGCCTGGTTTGGAGGCGCGCTAGGGAGCTGGGCTTGGCGGGGCGCTGTGCCTCGCACGACGGAGGGGAGCAGCTGGGCCTGGGCGCGGTCAACGCACGCAGGCGACGCGCGGTCGTTCTCCTCGCTCGAACGATGATGACGCAGAAGACAGGGGCGATGCAGGGGAAGCAGAGGCGCGGAACTTGGGGACGAGCGCTCCAGCGAGGGACTTGGTGAAGGCAGCGGCGAGGAGAAGGACTCCGGCAAGGACATGTGCGAGCTCGGGCAACAGATCGACGGGACTTGGGTCTCAGAGCAGCAGGACGGAAGCCATCCATGGTGTCGGGCAGGGAGGCCCACGGGCGGCGAAGACGACGAGTGGACAAGGCGCTGCTGCGCTGGCGTGGCGCGCGAGGCTGAGGCCACATGAAGGAACAGGTCAGGCGCTGTACGAAGCACCAAGGGGCGGCCATGGCGTGGAGCTCCTGGCTCCTGCGGGGCAGAGAGAAAAACTAAGAGAAAGAGAGAGATGCAGGGACGAAAATAAGAGGAAAGGGAGGAGAGGCGATGAGGCCTGCTGGGAGTGGTTGCCGGGGGCAGCAGGGTCGCGAGGAGGTCGGAGGCGACAAGGGTGTGGACGAAGGAGCTCGGGCTGCAGGAGAGTCTTGTTGGTGTTGCTGTTCGTCGCCGACGGGGAGGCATGGCTGGCTGCGCGAGAGCTCGAGGTCGGGGTTCGAACGATGGTTGGCTGGGTTTGCAAAACGGGGAGGTGGATGGAGGGTGGATCGACTGGATGGATGGATCGAGGGGATGGCTGGCTACGAGATGGATCTAGGAAGATCCCGAGGTGGAAGAGGAGTGGCTAGTTGGCTGGTGCCGACGACGGGAGGGATGGGACAACTCTCCTCGAATTTAGGGTTGGGTCACTATTTATAGCAGATGGATTTAGGTTACGGCTACCTCATCCCTCCGGTCGTAATCGGGCGGTCACGAAAAATATGTTAGGAAGTCTAATTAACAAAACGGAGACGTTTTGTAGATGTTTGGGGATGATTCAGACCCAACGGTGACGACTGTCCGGGTCGGGTCCGGGACAGCTCTCGGACGCGCGCGCGAGGAGGGCCGCGGGTTGACGAGAGAGCTTAGGCTAGGCCTGGCGATGGGTAGCGGACTGTGCAGATGGTCTCGATCCTGAGAGAAGAGAAGAGAGAGAGGTCCGGCGACTGTTTTCGGAGACCAAAAACGTCCGACGAAAAGACCGGCTATGTTGCCGCTATAGTTAACCGTTGGGGCGTCAGACGGACTCAGAACGCGATGAAACTTGGCAGGCGACCTACTACTATAACAACACTGCATGCCAACTTTCAACCCAATCCGAGAACATTTTTCGGCCACTTATAAAATACTATTTTGGACGTGTCGCGGGCGCGTCCAAGTGTGTCTGGGCTCAGAACGGACAACGGAAGGAACTGGGAGACCTGAGCTAATGCAAGTTTTGAAAACATGATGATGCAATGCACATGATGACATGGCAAGATGCAACACTCAAGCGAATGACACGGCAACAAACAACGAATAACTAGAAGACAGCTGGCGCATCGGACTCGGGGCGTCACAACACTCCACCACTACGAGAGGATCTCGTCCCGAGATCTAGAATGGCACCGGAGGGTAGGGCTGGACCAAAAGCTCATAACTCGCGAGCTTAATGAGCGCTCGATAGTTCAGCTCGTTAAGCTCGTAGCTCGCTTCTTAATGAACAAAGCCAATCATTGATTTTAACTCGTTAAGCTTAATGAGCTTAACGAGCGAGCTAAAGAGTTTCACGAGTAGCTCGTTAAGCTCGTTAGTAACAACACAACACATATTTTCATTTTACGTGACAAACTTTTATAGCACCTTAGCCCATCTATTCAATCTAATCGACCTATGAGACAACAAACTACTGCATTTCTTTTTATAGTCATCATATTTCGTCTTGAAAACCACACCTACACATTCATCCTGTATATCGTAAAACATTATAATCTGTTAACGAGCGCTCACGAGCTTAACGAGTTTCAAACGAGCCAAGCCGAGCAGGGTTTTCTGCTCTTTAATCTTAACGAGCTTAACGAGCCGAGCCTTAACGAGCACGAGCTTAACGAGCCGAGCTGCTCGTTAGTCCACCCCTACCGGAGGGTAACGGAAGAGGAAGAGAAGAGGTAAAACTAAGTTGCTTCTTTGACAAACGAGTGAAACCAAAGAACCTTGAAAAGTTGAATAACTTGAAAGGAATAATACCACGGAGGTGATCGAAGTTGAAAAACACTCCGTTAGGAACGAGGAACAAGGAAGAACAATTTCGGACAGCACTCCGTTTGAAAAGTGATATGAAACTTGATAAGATGAAAAGAACTTGAGAAGAGGGCACAACACTTTGGTTAAAAGAATAAGCACGAAAAGAACACGATCCTGACAAAACAAGAAGATGGGTTGAAGAGAGCAACATCACAATGCCTCCGGAAGAAAGAAATAGAAGATAGATAATTGAAAAAAAAAGAATGGAGAAGAAAATGCCAGCTTCTGCCACAAAGGAGCTTGAAAAGGCATCCTTAGGAGAAGGGTCGAACAGAGTTGTTGGAAAACCAACAACGAATTGTGGGCTTATGAAAAACATCTCAAAATTTTGAGGTGACAACCTGCCACTCACGGGAAAAGATTGAATTAACATCAACAAGGAGATGAGAAGCTTATTTCACTGGGAGGGTAAATGAAGAACTTTGGTCATTTATGAGCACCAAAATTCATGACAATCCTTAGGGAAAGCTTTAGGTGAAATATAACTCAAGATAACTCCACATAAGAGATTGATGGGTTGCAAGGATCTCATGACCAAATTGAAAAAGATGGGTTTAAAATATCCCATTCTTTGTGAATGATGAATTATATATTACCACCTCAAAAGATAAGGGAGAACAAAAGCACTTTGGATTGCAAGATGAAGAATGCTTGAGCTCCTCTGAAAAGAATCTCGATGAACACTTCGAGAAGGAATTAAATCCTTGATGAACCACCATGTAGAACCTCCATGAAGAACTCCGGTAAACAAAAGGATGATCAAACGAAAGGAATGAGGAGTTGAAAACACAAGGTGAAGCCTTGCGATGATTTAGGTGAATCTCCGTGGTGATATAATTGAGAGATCTTGGAACTCCAGGAAAAGAAAAGATGAAACAAATGAAACCGAGAATTTTGATGAACCTCCGGAATAAGGAATTAATCACTTGGATGAAACAATAATAAGAATTATGGTATGCGTATCCTTCACCAATTTAAATTGATGACAAGCAGTGGATTTGGCATACTACTTATTCTCGTGGAAAGGATTAAAGAGAGGTATAGCTTAAGCTTGAGAAGGTCTTCAACGATCCACCGGTAGAATTTGGAAAGCACGAATGCATTGATATGATAAACGAAGGAAGAAGAAACTTGGAAGAACCACCATAAGAATTGAACATGAAAATAGCAAAAGCAAAAATTCACCGGGAAGAATTGGAAAACGAATGAAGATACTTGAAGGAATTTAGATACAAGAGAACGAATAGATCACGAGCTGATTAGAGGATATTTGAGCGATGCACCGGTAAGATTAGGAGAACGATACCTGAAAGCTGGGAATGAATAAACCGAAATGATGGCCTTCGGAGAATCAAACTGAAAGACTATTGAAATGCTCTGGATGGGTGAAAAGAATTATCACAATCGAAAATAATTATGAGAGGATGGCACGAAGCTAGAGCCATGAATCTTTGAACGAATGGATAAGATTTGGAGGAAAAACTCTTCTTCGGTCTTCAAATCCGAGAATGTCGACGAGAAACGCCACCATGAATTGTTGAGACACTCCAGAATAATGAAGAATGGAAAGGTTGAAACAACAATGAAAAGAATTTGAAAGATCTTGGAGAAAGGCACTTGACTGATGAAAATTCATTCTTACATCACACTTTGAAAGATTTGAGAATAGCTCCGATAAAATAAGAAGAGTCAGGTAAGATCCTGGGAAAAGACCTGTGGGTTAGGGACCACTCAAAAGAAACACCGTTAAACGATTACTTGAAAGATATTGCACCAGTTGATTTAAATGGCTTGAATGAGATACCAATCTCGAAAGAGCTTGAACGAAAGCAGAGTGGAAAACACGAATCTTCGAGATATCTTGAACACTCCGGAACAATAGAATAGCGAGCGTGGAATGATTATGAGGTGCACCGGTCATGGGAAAGCATTTGAAACAAGGAAAAAAATATGATCAACACTAAAAAATTGCATTGAAAACACCGGGAAAGATAAGAGAAACAAAGAATGATAAACTTGAAGCTTCCTTTATCATCTTCATGAGAATCACCGGATAAGAACATGAAGGAAAAGAATGGAGACACTTCCATCGATGAAATGGATACTTGATTAAGAAATTTGAGTCCTTGAAGAAACAAGGGGGGGAGGGAGGGACAACAAAGACAACTTGGGATGGATGAAATGAACACCGTTGAGAAAACTGAGATTGGATCTTGCGGATGTTTAAAATGAACGGATCCACTTGAAGAGAGACACGCCGGTTGAAAAGGATTGACATCACAATCTCGATTATCATGAAGGATCAGTATTCACATAGAAATATGAGAACATCACTTAGGAAAGGTATGGAATCAACATTTGACTTCGAAGCAACTCGAATACCACAACTGAAAATAAGAACAAAGGATTGGCTTGCAAAATAAGCTGGAACAAACATATGATAGAGATTTCGTCCGAAGTTTTCGTGGTGGGGCCCACACGGCTCGATCATACAACACCATCATGTACAAGGCAGTGCACATGACATACGAAGCGTCCCCGAGTCAGCATAGCCAAGGACTCTCTAAGAAACAACGAGACCACTGTAAAACCAACCGTGGATAGGCGGACCACTAGACGTCGAACCCCAATTTCATATCATACATCTATCAGAAAGATATCCTACGGTATACTTGAATTCCCACTTATAAACTCCCAAAACTTTCCGGTTATGCAATCAGGTGTTGGGGATACAGGGGAAGCATAATATCTCACCCAAAACTAACAAATCCTACATCCAGCTGTATCCATCCTTCAACAGATAACCAAGAAACCTTCGGAAATCATTTACCTCAACCTTCGAAAAGCATCTGTTATACGAGTTATGGCAATACTCCCGAACTCCCACCCCAGTACTGGGTGGCGTCGAGGTTATCTCACCAACAACTGCATAAAAGAGATTTTCAATGTCGGCGAAACTCAGGTATTCCAGAACTGCAATGATAAAATTGTGACGACAACACCTCAGAGCTAAACTCCCCGGGACACTGCCACAACCCCTAAATGTCAGGGGGCACCAAGAACAATGTTCTCGTCACAAAACCATCGGAACGATTCCAAGATACCCGCGTGATCCTAAATTTTTTTTAGTGAAATTTGAGAAGAGAAGAGTCAAAACTCTACGTCAGGATGCCTCACCAGAGCGACGAAGGGACTGAGGAATAAAAGAATCCTACTCTCCGATATATATAATCCTATAGGACTCGAAACATTTTTATAGACTCAACAATGCCAGCGATTCGATCAAGCAGGGGGCTCCTAAGTCGGGGAAGGCTCTGATTACCAACTTGTAACACCCACGATGCGGCTATATCTCCCACGTGTCGGAGCACGACTTAGAGGCATAACTGCATTGTAGGCATGTCGCAAGAGGGGTAATCTTTACACATCCCATGTACTGAATAAGAAAGAGGTACAGAGTTGGCTTACAATCTCCACTTCACACAATCCATAAATATAGCATTACATCATCCAGAATACAATCAAGGTCCGACTATGGAACCAAAATAAAAGAAGACTACCCCTAATGCAAAAGATCCCTGATCGCCCCGACTGGGCTCCACTACTGATCAACTGGAAACGGAACAACACAACGAACACGATCTTCATCGAGCTCCTCCTTGAGCTCGGTTGCGTCACCTGCACAGTTTCATCGGCACCTGCAAACTGGTTTTGGAAGTAATCTGTGAGTCACGGGGACTCAGCAATCTCGCACCCTCACGATCAAGACTATTTAAGCTAATGGGTAGGAAAAGGTATGAGGTGGAGCTGCAGCAAGCACTAGCATATATGGTGGCTAACTTACGCAAATGAGAGCGAGAAGAGAAGGCAAAGCACGGTCGTGAACTAGAAGTGATCTTGAAACTACTTACGTTCAAGCATAACTCCAACACCATGTTCACTTCCCGGACCCCGCCGAGAAGAGACCATCACGGCTACACACGCGGTTGATGCATTTTAATTAAGTTAAGTGTCGAGTTCTCTACAACCAGACATTTAACAAGTTCCCATCTGCCCATAACCGCGGGAACGGCTTTCGAAAGTTCAAAACCCTGCAGGGGTGTCCCAACTTAGCCCATCACAAGCTCTCATGGTCAACAAAGGATATTCCTTCTCCCAGGAAGACCCGATCATACTCGGAATCCCGGTTACAAGACATTTCGACAATGGTAAAAACAAGACCAGCAAGACCACCCGCTGTGCCGACAAATCCCGATAGGAGCTGCACATATCTCGTTCTCAGGGCACACCGGATAAGCTAAGCATATAGGAGCCAACGTAACCCAAGTTGCCAAGGGACGGCCCTGCACGGTGCTCTAGTTTGGACCAACACTCAGAGGAGCACTGGCCCAGGGGTTTAAAATAAAGATGACCCTTGAGTCTGCAGAACCCAAGGGAAAAAGGCTTAGGTGGCAAATGGTAAAACCAAGGTCGGGCCTTGCTGGAGGAGTTTGATTTAAGGCGAACTATCAAGGGGTTCCCATTATAAGCCAACCGTGTAAGGAACGCAAAATCAAGGAACATAACACCGGTATGACGGAAACTAGGGCGGCAAGAGTGGAACAAAACACCAGGCATAAGGCCGAGCCTTCCACCCTTTACCAAGTATATAGATGCATTAATTAAATAAGATATATTGTGATATCCCAACAAAACCATGTTCCAACATGGAACAAACTCCAACTTCACCTGCAACTAGCAACGCTATAAGAGGGGCTGACCAAAGCGGTAACATAGCCAAACAACGGTATGCTAGGACAAGGTGGGTTAGAGGCTTGACATGGCAATATGGGAGGCATGATATAGCAAGTGGTAGGTATCGCGGCATAGCAAAAGAGCGAACAACTAGCAAGCAAAGATAGAAGTGATTTCGAGGGTATGGTCATCTTGCCTGATATCCCGCAAGGAAGAAGAATGAGTCCATGAAGGAGACAAACGGGCTTAGTCGAACGGATCCTCACAACTCCAGAATGAAACCGAAGGTAACGCGAGAAGTAACCCGGAAAGAAGTAAACAACATAGTAAACAACCATCACATAATCATGGCATGATGCACAACCAAATATGATGCATGTCCGGTTTAAAGAGGCATGGCATGGCAAAATGCACAAACAATCCTACAAATTAAGTGGAGCTCAATATGCAACGAGTTGCATATTGACGGAACACCACGTGGCTTATTTAGTTCTCTCTCGTTTATGTACCCAACAATATTAAATGTTGGTTAGCATGGCAAGGGTGAAGCAAAATAAAACTACCTATCTAGGCAAGTTTAAATGAGGCCGAAACAACAAACAACAAGTCTGGAAACTCCTCATGTGCATATTTTAGGTTTGGTACTGTTCGGCCCTAAACATAATTTTAGAGTTGTTAAACATGCAAAGTGATGCAACCATGTTAAACTAGGCATTTTTCCACCCCATTTACATATAAAGCTTATTAGATTTGGAGCTACGGTTAATTAGTTATGAATTAAATCATTTTAACATGGCATAGGGGCAAATTTAAACAAACAACAATTTAATCATTTTAAACATAGATGAAAGTTGAAAATTATGAAACTAGATAAAATTCTAAGCATTTTTCATATATAATTTATTTTAATCCGATGCACGGTTTGTGAGATGTTAAATGCATGAACATGGAGGGTTTTTCTATAAAAACTGATGTCTCTGGAATAAAAGACAAACTCGCAGATCTGAAAAAAATATACACTGGGCCGAATCTGGCCGGCCCAAAGTGCATAGGAGCGGGGGCTGCTCACATTGGGCCTACAGGGGCGTGGCAGATCTGTGCCTCGGCCTGGTTTGGAAGCGCGCTAGGGAGCTGGGCTTGGTGGGGCGCTGAGGCTCGCGCAACGGAGGGGAGCAGCTGGGCCTGGGCGCGGTCAACACACGTAGGCTACGCGCGGTCGTTCTCCTCGCTCGAACGATGACGACGTAGAAGACAAGGGGTGATGCAGGGGAAGCAGATGCGCGGAACTTGGGGACGAGCGCTCCAGCGAGGGACTTGACGAAGGTAGCGGCGAGGAGAAGAACTCCGGCGAGGACATGTGCGAGATCGGGCTACAGATCGACGGGACTTGGGTCTCAGAGCAGCGGGGCGGCAGCCATCCATGGCGTCGGGCAGGGAGGCCCACGGGCGGCGAAGACGGCGAGTGGACAAGGCGCTGCTACGCTAGCGCGGCGCGCGAGGCTGAGTCCACATGAAGGAACAGGTCAGGCACTGTACGAAGCACCAAGGGGTGGCCATGGCGTGGAGCTCCTGGCTCCTACGGGGCAGAGAGAAAAACTAAGAGAAAGAGAGAGAGAGATGCAGGGACGAAAAAGAGAGGAAAGGGAGGAGAGGCGATGAGGCCTGCTGGGAGTGGTTGCCGGGGGCAGCGTGGTCGCGAGTAGGTCGGAGGAGACAAGGGCGTGGACGAAGGAGCTCGGGCTGCAGGAGAGTCTTGTTGGTGTTGCTGTTCGTCGCCGGCGGGGAGGCATGGCTGGCTGCGCGAGAGCTCGAGGTCTGGGTTCGAACGATGGTTGGCTGGGTTTGCAAAACGAGGAGGTGGATGGAGGGTGGATTGACTGGATGGATGGATCGAGGGGATGGCTGGCTACGAGATGGATCTGGGAAGATCCCGAGGTGGAAGAGGAGTGGGTAGTTGGCTGGTGGCGGCGACGGGAGGGATGGGACAACTCTCCTCGAATTTAGGGTTGGGTCATTATTTATAGTAGATGGATTTAGGTTAGGGTTACCTCGTCCCTCCGATCGTAATCGGGCGGTCGAGAAAAATATGCTAGGAAGTCCAATTAACAAAATGGAGACGTTTTGTAGATGTTTGGGGATGATCCGGACCCAACGGTGACGACTGTCCGGGTCGGGTCCGGGACAGCTCTCGGACGCGCACGCGAGGAGGGCCTCGGGCTGACGAGAGATCTTAGGCTAGGCCTGGCGGTGGGTAGCGGACTGTGCAGATGGTCTCGATCCTGAGAGAAGAGAAGAGAGAGAGGTCCGGCGACTGTTTTCGGAGACCGAAAACGTCCGACGAAAAGACCGGCTATGCTGCCGCTATAGTTAACCGTTGGGGCGTCAAACAAACTCAGAACGCGATGACACTTGGTAGGCGACCTACTACTATAACAACACCGCATGCCAACTTTCAACCCAATCCGAGAACATTTTTCGGCCACTTATAAAATACTATTTCGGACGTGCCGCAGGCGCGTCCAAGTGTGTCTCGGCTCAGAACGGACAACGGAAGGAACTGGGAGACCCGGGCTAATGCAAGTTTTGAAAACATGATGATGCAATGCACATGATGAGATGGCAAGATGCAACACTCAATGACACGGCAACAAACAACGAATAACTGGAAGATAGCTGGCGCACCGGACTAGGGGCGTCACAAAATGGCTGGTCACAGGGATGCCCAGTCCCATGCTTTATGCAAACTAAATCAAAATAATTGCAAACAAAACTCCCCCTGGGACTCTTGTTAGTTGGAGGAACTCGTTGTTTTGAGCAAGCCATGGATTGATGCTTGTGGTGGAAGGGGGAGCATAAACTTTACCATTCTGTTTGGGAATCGCCTATAATGTGTGTAGCATGGAAGATATCGCCATCTCTTGGTTGTTATGTTGACAATGAAAGTATACCGCTCAAAATATTATTCACCTTTGTTTCAAAACCGAGCTCTGGCACCTCTATAAATCCCTGCTTCCCTCTATTAAGGGCCTATCTATTTACTTTTATGCTGAGTCATCATCCTCTTATTAAAAAGAACCAGTTGGAGAGCACCGCTATCATTTGCATTCATTATTGTTAGTTTACATTGAGTATGACTTGATTGGATCTCTTTTACCATGAATTACAATGTCTAGTCAGTCCTTGGTCTTTAAAGGTGCTCTACATTTATGTTTTGCTGTCTCAGAAAGGGCTAGCGAAATACCACCTTGTTATATCATATTATGATTGTTTTGAGAAAGTGTTGTCATCCGAGTTTTATTATTATGGCTCGCTAGTCGATTATGCTATTGATATGAGTAACTTGAGACCTATGCGTTATTGCGAATGTGGTTAGTCATAATCTTTGCTGAAAATTTGAATGCTGGCTTTACATATTTACAACAACAAGACCAAACAGAGTTCGTAAAAGTTTTTCTTTATCACTTTCAGTTTGTCAACTGAAATGCTTGAGGACAAGCAAAGGTTTAAGCTTGGGGGAGTTGATACGTCTCCAATGTATCTACTTTTCCAAACACTTTTGCCCTTGTTTTGGACTCTAACTTGCATGATTTGAATGGAACTAACCCGGACTGACGCTGTTTTCAGCAGAATTACCATGGTGTTATTTATGTGCAGGATCAAATGTTCTCGGAATGACCTGAAACTTCACGGAGACACTTATGATAAAATAAGAAAAATACCTGCCAAAGATGAAGGCCAGGGGGCCCACCACCTTGCCACAAGGGTGGGGGCGTGCTTGCCCCCTAGGGCGTGCCCCCTACCTCGTGGGCCCCCTGTTGCGTCTCCGACTCCAAGTCCACCTCCATATATTGAGTTTCGATGAGAAAAAAAATCAGAGAGAAGAAATCATCGCGTTTTACGATACGGAGCCGCCACCAAGCCCTAAAACCTCTCGGGAGGGCTGATTTGGAGTCCATTTGGGGCTCCGGAGAGGGGAATACGTCGCCATCATCATCAACCATCCTCCATCACCAATTTCATGATGCGCACCGCCATGCGTGAGCAATTCCATCGTAGGCTTGCTGGACGGTGATGGGTTGGATGGGATCTATCATGTAATCGAGTTAGTTTTGTTAGGGTTTGATCCGTAGTGTCCACTATGTTCTGAGATTGATGTTGCTATGACTTTGCTATGCTTAATGCTTGTCACTAGGGCCCGAGTGCCATGATTTCAGATATGAACCTATTATGTTTTCATAAATATATGAGTGTTCTTGATCCTATCTTGCAAGTCTATAGTCACCTATTATGTGTTATGATCTGTTAACCCCGAAGTGACAATAATCGGGATACTTAACGGTGATGACCGTAGTTTGAGGAGTTCATGTATTCACTATGTGTTAATGCTTTGTTCCGGTTCTCTATTAAAAGGAGGCCTTAATATCCCTTAGTTTCCGTAAGGACCCTACTGCCACGGGAGGGTAAGACAAAAGATGTCATGCAAGTTCTTTTCCGTAAGCACATATGACTATATTCGGAATACATGCCTACATTATATCAATGAACTGGAGCTAGTTCTGTGTCACCCTAGGTTATGATTGTTACATGATGAACCACATCCGGCATAATTCTCCATCACCGATCCATTGCCTACGAGCTTTCCATATATTGTTCTTCGCTTATTTACTTTCCCGTTGCTATTGCTATCATCACTACAAAATACCAAAAACATTGCTTTTACTACTGTTACCTTTTGCTACCATTATCACTACTATCATATTACTTTGCTACTAAACACTTTGCTGCAGATATTAAATTTCCAGGTCTAGTTGAATTGACAACTCAGCAGCTAATACATGAGAATATTCTTTGGCTCCCCTTGTGTCGAATCAATAAATTTGGGTTGAATACTCTACCCTCGAAAACTGTTGCGATCCCCTGTACTTGTGGGTTATCAGCCCTCGGGTCGACTCGCGTCCGTTTCAAGCTGTTCAAGTTGCCACCTCCGCTGTGTCAACCACGCTGCCGCTACAGTTTATGAGCCGCCGCCCTAGTGATGCCTCCGTTTCGCTGCTATGTTGAGCCGTCGGGGCCGCGTTGAGCCGCCTCTGCCGTGTTGAGCCGCCCGGACAATCAGGTGATATCTATCCGTTTAAGTTTATTTTATTAGCATATATTTCTTTTTGTCAAAGAACAATTACTCTGACTTGCGATGTTTTTGATGCAGGACAATTGTTCACTTCAAACCCGCGGCCTCTGCGGCCCAGTTTACATCAACGTGACGAGGCCAAGCCACCCGTCCGCGCGGTTTTTACCACGCCTGTGATCGACTCGCCCATCCGCACTGGCTTACAACGCCACGGCTGGCTCATCTATCTGTGCCGCCTCTGATGCAACGGTCATCTTTACCATCCATCTCTCACGGTTTGGTCTATATCAACACACCGGACCGCACATGTCTGCATAAGTTGTTTATTGAATATGAGCGAGTCACTACTTGGGAAGCCCGGTTTTCTTCCAACAAATTGGAGGCAAATTATCATGTATTATCAGCCGCCGTCTGCACTACATGGCTCAATGGGCAGGCGCACAAGTCGCCGCCACTACAGTTTGGTTAAACTTCAAACAACCAGTTGGAAGGAACCATTGGCCGAGTTGCTGACACGGCTCATACGGGATCATTTATAAACCCGCCGCAGTCACCTCAACCTTCTGTGAATTCACATCACGCTATCAACGCCAATGCTATACACCTTCTGTTATGGTCAAATATGGAGAATCTCAAGCCAACTCCTTGAGTCATCTTGAGACTCGGGGGCTACAATGATATGACTCGGCAAAATTAGCCGGTTTCAATGAATTCAAGAACTCCGGGTCATTGAAGGGAAAAATAACCCGGCCCCGAAGATTACTGCTAGATCAATGAAAATTTAAAGGCCGTTAGAAGATTTCTGGCTCAAAATAAGGATTCTGGTTCAAAATCTAGTTCAAGGACAATCTGTCTCCCACAAAGTTTTGAAGCTTTCAAATCCGGTTTAAAGATCCGATTCAAAAAGAATTAATCTCTCGCAAGTTCGAGTTCTCAGAAAAATTAAAGGTTTCCAAAAAGAACTTGCTGGCATGATGCGCGGTTCAAACATGGGTATCCTGCCTTACGGCTTATCTTATTATGGTCACTTGGGGGCTTCCTGCTCATCGAGCATAACTGTCGGTACCCTCTTGATCGGTGCAATGCCAAAACTTATATGATCACTAGGGGGCTTCCTGTTCAAACATAGGTCGTATTCGAACCAAAGAGAACATAGCTGTCGGTACCCTTTTGATTGGCACACTTCCAAACCCACTAGGGGGCTTCTTGGTCGTATCCGAATCATAGCTCAACCCCTTTGGGTCCGACGTGGATCGTATTCGAATCAATGTCGTTAAACAACTCTCAAGGTCATTTGGGGGCTTCCTGTTCAAACATAGGTCGTATTCGAACCAAAGAGAACATAGCTGTTGGCACCCTCTTGATCAGCAACACCAAAGCCATTGGGGGCTATATGATTGTATTCGAATCTTAGCTTAACCCCTTTGGTCCGGTTTACTCATCGTATTCGAATCGGAAGCCTCCAATTTTTCTTTCTATTTGGCTTAAGTTTTTTTTGTTTTTGTCTTGAGGCATTTTGTCCAGATCTAAGTATAAGTATGGTTTAAATTTCACCCAGCTTGACTTTGGATGATAAGTCGCCAGTATATGACAATCATAAACATTTGGAAGTTTTGGCTTCTAAAGATTGGGTTATCACCCTTACTGCACAGGTATCATAAGCCAGCAGTACGATTCAATATCACAGATATGATATTGTTTATACATGATTATGTTTAAGCCGGCCCTGGCTTTTGATGTTAAATCGCCAGGGCATATGTTGTTTAACCTCTATGTAGGATTTGCAAAACTATGACTTATATAAATGCTTAAGTCCAAGCTCATCATTAAAATTGATGCTTCCAAATGATCATCTGTTCTAGATTTTCTCAAAGGCTATAAGCCACCGGGTTATAAAAATTCCGGCTTACAATGGAGGCGTATTAAATCGCCATCGGTCAAGAGCCACCGGGTATTTAAAACTCCAGATTTACTTGTCAACAGATAAGGTATTTGAATCTTTAAATAGCCAAACTTGGCTGGATTTTCATTATGATATTGAATGATCGAGGTTTTCAAACCGGGTTATTCAAATTTTTAATAGCCAACATGGATGGATTTATATTATGGTTATCAGTAACTAATATTATGATTGAGGTTTTCAAAGTCTCTTTGGCGCAATGGCTATTATTTTATCAATGGATATGATTTATTCTACAATGAAATGAATAGTCCCGAGTCGCTGCACGCTTACGACCCGGCACTTGGGGGCTACATTATTCAAATTGAGATTACATCGAATATGCAAGTCCCATGTCACTGCCAGCATGCACCATGGTACTTGGGGGCTAATGCAAAGTCATTTTTGCTCAACTTATTGAAGACCCGACTCATCAAATTTTAAATGAGCCGGCCCTTGGGGGCTACCAATTGCTCATGTCAAAAATTCGAGGTACACAAGCCTTAATCCATTATATTGAAAGATCCACTACTCAGTTGGTAGAATACAAAGCTCTTAACCTTGTGGACATGGGTTCAAGCCCCATGGTGGAGATTACATCATATGATGTTATTATCAATGAATCATATACAAAGTCCCAGCTCAGTAATATCTTACTGAGCCGGCCCTCGGGGGCTACATGTTGCTGCTCAAGTTTACATGATCATATTTACAAAGTCCTTGCTCATTATTGCATAATCACCTGGCCCTTGGGGGCTACACTGGTTGAATTTTTTATGAGCATAAGGCAATTACAAGTCCCAGGTTGCTGCATGCATGACAACCCGGCACTTGGGGGCTACAGGTGATATGCATATAAGGGAGGAATAACTTCAAATTCTCAATTTTGAGCAAATCAGGTATTATATTATTATCGGAGAAATCTGCAAAGTTTATGACCCGGCGTCATCATAAGATTAACCCGGCATCAGCAACAATCATGACCCGGAATTATCAATTTTATAACCCGGCGATTTTGGAAATCATAGATCGGCAAGTTCTGTATTTTGAAGACCAATATTTTTGTGAAGTCAGAGCATTGAAGGCCGAGTCAAATGGATTCTTTATTTACAATATTTTTTCTACAAGCAAATTGATTATGAAGCTGGTCTACTGACCCGGATTTTCTAGAAGGAGGAAATGACAAGGATTTAAGGATGATCAGGTGTCGGCTTACAAAATATTTAACCCGGAGCACAACCTGTCAAATTTGTTCTTGTGTTTGTTTTACAGGATCGGTTTAACATGGATAAATCCAAATTAAACTGGGGGCTAATGTCGGGGATATACCCCGTGGTGTAAACCGGCCGGAAGTATAACCCGGTCGGACTTGGCGGTTTATTTGAGATCCCGCTGACACTTGGCGATTCACTGGCGACCCGCCCTGACCTGGCGGTTTACAAGCAACCTGACTGGACATTATAACCCACTGGTGACCCGGTGGCGGGACAGACGAATGACAAGGCCCAAGACCCAGAGGGCCGGTTTATATTAATGGTGGGCCAGTTTAAGAGGAAAGGCATGAAGAATATTACCTTAAAAGGAGTTAAAGACCCGGACTTGTATCCGGTTTGTATTAGAAGGTAGACTAGTCGTAATCCTAATAGGACCCCACATGTAACCCGCCCCTTCAACATATATAAGGAGGGGCAGGGCTCCCCAAAGAGGGACAAGCAAGAAGCAATAATCTCTAGTGCTAGACACAACTAGAGGAGAGCCGGCTTACCGGCGACTCTCTCATGAGCATAATGAGATCTAGCCACAAACAACATGTAGGGCTATTACCGGATGATGTTTCCCGGGGCCCGAAGCTGTCTAAATCCTTGTCTTATGTGTTGATCCGCCTCGCATCTCTCAATTCCAACCAACCCCTTCAAGCTACTGCATAGATGCGTTGGCCTCACGACTAAGTCCTCATACCGGCGACTCTCTCATGAGCATAATGAGATCTAGCCACAAACAACATGTAGGGCTATTACCGGATGATGTTTCTCGGGGCCCGAAGCTGTCTAAATCCTTGTCTTATGTGTTGATCTGCCTCGCGTCTCTCAATTCCGACCAACCCCTTCAAGCTACTTCATAGATGCGTTGGCCTCACGACTAAGTCCTCATACTAGGACATCTGCCGTGACAATTCCACGACAGATCTGTTGGTGCTATTGGACAGAGGAGAGAAGGGATTTGGTGGTGCACGAAATTGAAGATGAAAGATGAGGAAGAAGAAGGGGATCTGGTGGTGGTGGTGCACCAAAGCTACATGTAGAGTGCAAGTTGCTGGGTGGGTGTTTGCAGCAGGTGCAAGTACATGCTTGCTTTTGAGTTCAGTTGTGCTGAGAAAGGGGGCCTGGAATAACTTAGTTCGTTTAGTACAACAATTAGTTTGCAAAGTTAGTTCAGTTGTGACAGGGATTTCTGTCAGTAATTTGAAAGCAATGAGGTTAAGTACAATCCAGTTAACTTTGCAAACTAAATTCAGTTAACTATAAAAATTTAGTTAATTTTGCAAACTAAATTTAGTTAACTATAAAAATTCAGTGAACTGCAAACTAAATGCAGTTAACTATAAAAATTCTATGAACTGCAAACTAAATTAAATTTGACGGAATTTGAATTAGGTAACTTTCTATCAGAATTAGTTTAACTACACTTCTAACATGAAATACATCTGTCAAGCATTTCAAAGCAAGTAGGTCAAGCAGGCTTCACATTACTGACATATTATCCAATACAACAAGCATTACAACTAAGACTTCATACCGAGCAAACAAAAGCAACCATTTTAGTATGCTTAGTTTACACACCTGCACCTACTCAATTAACAACACTTCACTTCTTCATAATTAAGGTGAAACACATCACATAAAGCACTATAACAAAACCAATCATCAGCTTTAGCAGCATCAAAATCTCTCTGCCTAATCCTAAAAGCATAGCAATTTGCTGCTTGGTAGCATACTTATTCTCACTGGAGCTACCATAATTATCTCTTCCAGCCCTACCTCTCCCAGCCATGACCCTTCCAGCTATGCCTCTGCCTGCCATTGATTCAGTCCTCTGCCTCTCAAGCTCTTCCCTCATGTCCTCAGCTGCACCAATTGCATCTACAGCAGCATCACCAACCAGACGCCTTGTTTCAACCAGATGCTGCACATATTCAAGCTCCTAGTGCCAGAAATCACAAGTGACCTGATTAATCAGTGGCAAAATTAGTTAACCATGTTAACCAACTCCACAAAATTACAGACTGAATGAATCAATGGCAACCTAGTTAACCAACTACTGTATTGCTCTAAACTACTGCATTAGTTAACCAACTAATTTTGCAACCTAAAGACCAATTTAATCAGTGCTCTGCTTCATTATTACAGTGAGTTGACACGGCATGAATCTATTGAAATGGCACCTACATGGTGGTTCACGCACTTGTAGAAGATCCATCCATCGTGCTCATCGGTGCTAGACCGGTAGAACCTCACCTGCTCGCCACAATCCGGGCACCCGATCAGTGGTACAGCAACGAAGCAGCCACGCAGCGCTGAGCGGATGGAGCTAGAAGACGACATGAAGGAGGATATAGAGGAGGCGAAGGAGGGCGTCGGCAATGGTTGTGGCGGCGGAGGGCGACGACGTCGACAATGGCTGCGGCAGCGCGGACGGGAGTTGTCTAGGGTTCAGAGGAGAGGAAGCGGAGAGCGAGAGGGGATAAGGGAGCGACTAACTGCGGGAGGGTGCGACCGGGTGCGGTCCGACCAGGTGCGGGGCGTTTAATGGCCAGGTGTTGGCGCATTTGCAAAAAAACCCGAACTACTAGTATTAACCACCCCCACCCCCCTGACCAGGTGCTGCACATGTGGCGGTCAAAGCATAGCTGGCAATGGCTGACTCGGCCAAGTCAGCGAATACATAGCTCAATTCGTATATACGGACCAAAGTGAACCCTCTGCACAAGTACATGGACTGTAGTTCGGGTATTTTGAAGTAGTGGTACTTAAGTGTCAGCCGGCTCAAGTTTTGTGACCTACAGTGAATTTTTCTCTTAGAGATATATTACATATATTGTTGCATTAGATTGGTTGATGGGATGGATTGATTCATGGTGTGTAGTCTCACTGAAAATGAGCTTTGATCCTGACTTTGGGGAGTTGATCAGGACTTGTACAACCCATGGTGCTCAATAAAACGAACCAATTTTTTTAAGTATCATGTGCCACTAGTAGAAAAGGGGCTTTCGTTCGGGCTTGGCCAGCCCATTAGTCCCGATTCTGCCACGAACCGGGACCAATGGATGCATTTGTCCCGGTTCGTGAGCCCAGGGGGCCGGTCGGGGCCTCGTGGGCATTGGTCCCGGTTCGTATGGACCCATTTGTCCCTGTTCCAGGCATGAACCAGGACCAATGGACCTCGCTCCCAGCCCACAAACATAGGTCCCGGTTCTTGGCTCGAACCGGGACAGAAGGCTGGGCTTTAGTCCCGGTTCCAGCCAAGAACCAGGACAAATGATCTTCCTATATATACCCCATCGCCGGCGAGCAGAGCACTCCACAGTGCTCTATTTTTTGCTGGCCGACGAGGAAGGGCATTTGGGTGCTCTAGCTCACCTCTTATGCATGTGAGGTGTTTGATGAAATGCTCGAGCCACATTAGTTAAGCTTTCTCCTCTCGAAGCTCGACCTCGGAGCTCCATTTTTTCCGAGATTTGTCTAGGTTTAGCGGTCCATCACGCCCCGTCCTCGTCTTCACCGTCGTTGATCACCCTCGCCGATCTCGTCGCCGGCACCACCGTGGTGAGCCTCTTGTTCTTATCTTCTTTCTGAAAGAAAAAAATCTTACATTAGATAGATACTTGTCTAATTTTCTTACTTTTGACACACATAATTATATGTAATGCACACATCTGAACCGGCAATGGATGTACGGTGACAGACACACCTCCGAGTACACTAAGGGCGTGCGTAAATTTCTCGAAGTGGCTGAGGCAAACAAGCAGAATGGTTTTATGTGTTGTCCATGCCCTGATTGTGGGAATACGAGGTCTTACTCTGACAAGAAAATCCTTCACACCCACCTGCTTTATAAAGGTTTCATGCCACACTATAATGTTTGGACGATGCATGAAGAAATAGGGGTTATGATGGAAGACAGCGAAGAAGAAGAGGACGATGACAACTATGTGCCCCTGAATACAGTGATGCTGCAAGGGGGAAGCTGAAGATCAAGAGGAAGATGAAGATCAAGAGGAACCAGACGATGTGCTCGATGATGATCTCCGTCGGGTCATTGTTGATGCAAGGGAAAAGTGCGAAAGTGAAAAGGAGAAGCTGAAGTTCGATCACATGTTAGAGGATCACAAAAAAGGGTTGTATCCCAATTGCGAAGATGGCAACACAAAGCTCGGTACCGTACTGGAATTGTTGCAGTGGAAGGCGGAGAATGTTGTGCCTGACAAAGGATTTGAGAAGCTACTGAAAATATTGAAGAAGAAGCTTCCAAAGGATAACGAATTGCCCGACAGTACGTACGCAACAAAGAAGGTCATATGCCCTCTCGGATTGGAGGTGGAGAAGATACATGCATGCCCTAATGACTGCATCCTCTACCATGGTGCGTACAAGGATTTGAATGCATGCCCGGTATGCGGTGCATTGCGGTATAAGATCAGACGAGATGACCCTGGTGATGTTGAGGGCGAGCCCCGCAGGAAGAGGGTTCCTACGAAGGTGCTGTGGTATGCTCCTATAATACCACGGTTGAAATGACTATTCAGAAAGAAAGAGCATGCCAAGTTTATGCGATGGCACAGTGAGGACCGTAAGAAAGACGGGAAGTTGAGAGCACCCGCTGAAAGGTCGCAGTGGAGAAAATCGAGAGAAAGTAATGGGCTCAGTTTGCAGGTGACCCAAGGAACGTATGGTTTGGTTTAAGCATGGATGGCATTAATCCTTTCGGGGAACAGAGCAGCAATCACAGCACCTGGCCCATGACTCTATGTATGTATAACTTTCCTCCTTGGATGTGCATGAAGCGGAAGTTCATTATGATGCCAATTCTCATCCAAGGCCCTAAGCAACCCGGCAACGGCATTGATGTGTACCTAAGGCCATTAGTTGAAGAACTTTTACAGCTGTGGAATGGAAACGGCGTACGTGTGTGGGATGAGCACAAACAGGTGGAATTTAACCTGCATGTGTTGCTGTTTGTAACCATCAATGATTGGCCCGCTCTCAGTAACCTTTCAGGACAGACAAACAAGGGATACCACGCATGCACGCACTGTTTAGCTGACACCGAAAGTATATACCTGGACAGATGCATGAAGAATGTGTATCTGAGCCATCATTGATTTCTCCCGACCAACCATCAATGTCGAAAGAAAGGCAAGCATTTCAAAGGCGAGGCAGATCACCGGAAGAAGTCCGCCATGCGTACCGGTGATCACGTACTTGATATGGTCTCTGAATTACACGTAATATTTGAAAAGGGTCCCGACGGACTAGCTGTTCTGAATGACGTTGAGGGACGCGCACCCATGTGGAAGAAGAAATCTATATTTTGGGACCTACCCTACTGGAAAGAGCTAGAGGTATGCTCTTCAATCGACGTGATGCACGTGACGAAGAACCTTTGCGTGAACCTGTTAGGATTCTTGGGCGTGTATGGGAAGACAAAAGATACACCTGAGGCACAGGACGAGCTGCAACGTTTGCATGAAAAAGACGGCATGCCTCCAAAGCAGTATGAAGGTCTTGCTAGCTACGCTCTTACCAAAGAAGAGAAGGAAATCTTTTTTGAATGCCTGCTCAGTATGAAGGTCCCGACTGGCTTCTCGTCGAATATAAAGGGAATGATAAATATTCCAGAAAAAAGTTCCAGAACCTAAAGTCTCATGACTGCCACGTGATTATGACGCAACTGCTTCCGGTTGCATTGAGGGGGCTTCTACTGGAAAACGTCCGATTAGCCATTGTGAAGCTATGTGCATTTCTCAATGCAATCTCTCAGAAGGTGATCGATCCAGAAATCATACCAAGGCTAAGGAGTGATGTGGCGCAATGTCTTGTCAGTTTGGAGTTGGTGTTCCCACCATCCTTCTTCAATATCATGACGCACGTCCTAGTTCATCTAGTCGACGAGATTGTCATTATGGGCCCCGTATTTCTACACAATATGTTCCACTTTGAGAGGTTCATGGGAGTCCTAAAGAAATATGTCCGTAACCATGCTAGGCCAGAAGGAAGCATCTCCATGGGCCATCAAACAGAGGATGTCATTGGGTTTTGTGTTGACTTCATTCCTGTACTGAAGAAGATAGGTCTCCCTAAATCGCGATATTATGGGAGACTGACTGGAAAAGGCACGCTAGGAGCGAACACAATAATATGCAGGGACGGGCATTCTTAGTCTCAAGCACACTACACAGTTCTACAGAACTCTACCTTGGTGACCCCGTATGTCGATGAACACAAGAACAGTCTGCGCTCCAAACACCCAGAGCAGTGTGACGACTGGATTACATGTGAACACATCATGACTTTCTGCAGTTGGTTGGAAACACGTCGCAGAGGTGACAATACTGTTTGTGATGAGCTGTACTCATTGTCCAGGGGTCCATCTTCGACTGTATTGACTTACAAAGGATACGAGATAAATGGGAATACATTTTACACGATCGCCCAAGATCAAAAGAGCACCAACCAAAACAGCGGTGTCCGCTTTGATGCAGCAACCGAGAGGGGAAAGGACACATATTATGGTTACATAGTGGATATATGGGAACTTGACTACGGACATGATTTTAAGGTTCCTTTGTTTAAGTGCAAATGGGTCAATCTGTCAAGAGGTGCGGTACAGGTAGACCCACAGTACGGAATGACAACAGTGGATCTGAACAATCTTGGGTACACTGAGGAACCGTTCGTCCTAGCCAATGATGTGGCACAGGTTATCTATGTGAAGGACATGTCTACCAAACCGAGAAAAATAAAAGATAAGGAAGTGAATACATCATACGATGAGCCAAAGCGCCACATAGTTCTTTCAGGAAAAAGGGACATCGTGGGAGTGGAGGGCAAGACAAACATGTCCGAAGATTATGAAAAGTTTCATGAAATTCCTCCCTTCAAAGTCAAGGGTGACCCAAGCATCCTGATAAACGATGAAGATTATCCATGGTTACGGCGTAATAAGCAAAGCACACAAGCGAAGAAAAAGTGAAGACTTTCCGTCCACAACTATTATGATGATACCATGCCAACTCTCAACCTTTTCCTAGTTCATTTGAAATGCATGTTGTAACACACGAGTTTCCGTACGAAACCCTGATATCTCGAAACAGATTGTCCGTTTTGTTGAAATGCTTTGAATGTTTTGTTGAAATGCTTTGAATGTTGCATTTTATAAACCTCTAGTATTATTGAAACTAAAATTATATAGAATTTATGCAACTAAAATTATATAGAATTTTCATAAAGAACTTTTTTGTTACAAACTTTAATAGCAGAAAGAATTATCATAAAATAAATTAAATAAGTAATTAGAAACAAAATAATATAAAGTTTAATAAAATATATAAGTAGAAACAAAATAAAATAAAATAAACTTTAATAACATAAATAAAATTTATGAAACTAAAATTATCAAAGTATTTTCTGTTCAAAACATTATAAGCAATCTCTAGTATTATTGAAACTAAAATTACATATAAAATTGATGCAACTAAAATTATCAAAGTATTTTCTGTTCAAAATCATTAAAAGCAAAAGGAATTTTCATAAAGAACTTTTTTTGTTAGAAACTTTAATAGCAAAATAAAATAAAATAAGTTTTTTGTTGTAAGTAGAAACAAAACAAAATAAATAAAGCAAAAAAGAAAACAAAAAAACTGGGAAAAAATAAAAAATATGCCACCTACTGGGCCTCCACGGCCTGAATACGACTAGAAACCCATCCATGGGCAAGGATTCAGGCCCGCAGAAGGCCCAGTAGGCCCATCGGGCATACCAGTGACAATTAGGCCCGAAAGCCTGCAATGAAGAGGAGCTCGAGAGGGGTGCGGCAGTGGGGCTTATAAACCACTGCGCGCCCCTCTCAACTAGCGAGGTGGGACTAAACATTTGGGCACGGGAAGAACGAGACCTTTGGTCTCGGTTGGTGCCAGCAACCGGGACTAAAGGGGTGCATTGGAACCGGTTCGTGGCACCAACCGGTACGAATGCCCCCCTTTGGTACCGGTTGGTGCCACGAACCGGGACCAAAGGCAGCCGCTTCCCGCCTTTTGGCTGCCGAAAACTGACCTTTGGTCCCGGCTGGTGGCACCAACCGGGACTAAAGGGGGCATTGGTCCCGGTTTGTGCCACGAATCGGGACCAATGCCTAGTCTATACAAGCAGGACTTGTAAATTTCTCGTTCAGTTGCTCATTCCCCCGCCGCGACGCCGCCAGGCTGCCCCCCTGTCTCGCCGTCGCCATCGTCGCCCCTGCCTTCGACGCGCCGCCTCGACGCCGTGCCGCCCCGGACCCATGCCGTCGCCGCCCCGCGCCACCCCTGCCCCGACGCCGCCGGCCCTGCCTCCTCGTCGCCGTCGCCACGCACCCTGTGAGCGCTGCCCGCCGATCCCCTCCTCCTCCCTGTAATGGCCGCCACCGCCGCTGTGCCCCCTATATAGAGATGTGGTAATTTAGTTGTATTAATTTGGATGTGTAGTTTAGATGTGTAGTTAATTTAGTTGTTGTAATTTAGTTGTATTAATTTAGATGTGTAGTTTAGATTTTGTTCATAGAATTTTTATGTTTTTTTTCTATTGTATTTTTGTTCATAGAATTTTCTTTGTCAATTTATGTATATGTTCATATTGTGTACGTATAGGAAAATTGTGTATGATCAAAGTCATTTATGTATATGAAATAGTTAGAACAAAAAGGAGAGATAAAAGGAAAATAAGAAGAGGAAGAATGAGAAGAAGAAGAAGAAGAAGAAGAAGAAGAAGAAGAGAGGAAGAAGAGGAGAAATTAATAAGGAGTTCTACTTCTTCTTCTTCTCCTCTATTCCTTCTTCGTCTCCTCTTTTTTTCCTTTTTTTCTTCGATCTCCTTCTCTATTCCTTTCTTCTTCTCCTCTTTTTTTTCTTCTTCTTCCTCTTCTTATTTTTTTATCGGGTATGTCATTGTCGATATACCCCCCTACCCAATAACTTTTAGTAAGTACTACTTAGAAAGTGCTTAATTAATTAGTAGTTGAACTAGTTGATTTAATAAAACTACTTTATTTTACTATATATAGAAGTAGTTTATTTTTAGCAAGTACTACTTTATTTTATTTATAGTAAGTGCTTAGTAGTTGAACTACTTGATTTAATAAAACTAGTTTATTTTACTATAGTGGTAGTTTATTTTTAGCAAGACAATTAATAGAACTAGTTTATTTTTTAGTTAAAGCAATTATTCCCGCATCAACGTCGATGATGCCTATCCCGCATCCTTGTCGTCGACTTGGCGGAGGAGGCCGGCTTGATCGGAGGGGCCATGTCTGGGACTGGGCTCCGTCGGGATGGTTTCGGGATGTGCTACCTTCTGGGGGCCGTAGGTTGGTGAGGAGCCAGCCCGTCGTTGACCCGATCCTTGTTTGGTGGCGGTTGCGTGGGCCAGTGACGGTGCCGAGGCTTCCGGACACCGCGGAGGTGGTACGTCACCGTGTCAGCGAGGAGGACGAGCACGTCTGTCGCTACATGGTTGCGTTGGACGGCAGGTTCGACAATACCTGGCAGGTTCTTCATGGATCTCACTGGAGCGATCCCGTGATGGTTCCTTCTCTTCGGGTGTCCACCACCCGTGCCGATACCCGTCGGGCACTATGGTTCTAGCTGTACTAGCGATGTTATATGTATGATAGTATTCGAGGTGTATTAGTGATAATATTCGACGATGTACGGACGCAAGAGATGATGTAGTTTTGCTTATAATTGAATGCATCCTAATTTGAATACTACTTTATTTGGCGATTTGATTTTGCTTATTGAATGCTCAAATTGGAAAACTACTCCTACTTTGAATGCTAAAATTGGAGAGCACTATGCAAGGCGTATGCATATGCTTAGTTGATAGCTTATAGGGTTTTTGTTTTCGCAGAAATCTAGGAGCCCCCCTCCATCATCCCTGCCGTCGTCCCCGTCACCGACCCCCTCCGACCTTGAGGTGAGAAAAGCCAGATCCTTTTTTTAGAAAGATAATTAAACAATATTTCGGGTTGACTTTAAGTCTGTCAAGTCTCCACCATATATGAGAGGACGAAGAATCCCAACTGTTGTCGTGGGGGTCGCTTCTCCTTCGTTCCCGTGTGCTAGACATTTTGGTGTAATGCACTCGGGGACAAAGTGAGGAGCGACCATCACCGAGAGTCGAATATATACACCACATGAGCTGAGAGTTTTCAAGAAAAGACTCGACAGACCGATAGTCAACCCATGATGAATAATAATGATATAATTTAGTTTTTGTAGTACATATATTTAATTGTACAAGTTTAATCTTTGAATTATGAACGTAGGAAATGTCGTCATCAGACGACGAAAGTCTCCCGGGGAGTGCATCTGGTGCCACGACGATCGAGGTCTGTGTGACATGCCTCACCTGGACGATGATCGGCGCTTCAACATTAAGCTCGAGGAGACCTTCGATGTTGAAACGGTACGCAACGATGACAAGTGTTTTTTCGTAATTAAGCATTACTACAAATATTTCAACGTGTAATTTTCATCTTTTACAATTCGAGTAGCTTATCCCATGCCATGCAAGGTGCTATGTCTTGGACAGGATGGGTTTTGAAGACGATGAAAGTTTCGAAACAAAGAAAATTCATCTAAGGACTCATCATGATGTGGATTTTGAAGTAAAGCTTTAAAATTCTGAGAGCGTAACTCATTTTGGTTACAAAAACTGGGAAGCACTTTGCAAGATGTATGGTTTTGATGAGGGTATGCTTGTCACCATGGATCTTGGTGATCCTGAAATCGAGCAAGACAATATGGACATTTGGGTCCTTGTTGATACGCCTCCAATTCTATCGCTATGTGAGTTTAGTTTCTCAAACATAGTTATTAGCTAATTTATATTGTTTATTTCAAAATAGTTGACAACTTATTTCCATTGACAGCTTATTTTCATTGTTCAAAGAATGTGCAGGAGATGGTAGACAAAACCCACTACACCGATGGCTCCAAATTAACTTACAAGGAGAAAAATCATCTGGTCGGATTTTGTACTGACATTGAGAATTACAATATCTGCAATCAAACTCCTCAACATTATGGTCAATACGTGCCACTAGTGCATGTGTTCAACTACGGTAACTACCATGGAGATACCCTGGTAAGATTTTTTACTATTAAGTCATTTGTGCATCTTTTTCATACTTCTAAAACTAGTACATCATTGCTAACTATGAAGTTATTACTATGTTTTTCAATAGATAATCCCAGAGAATTGTGTGCCTCATTTGATGTATCAGAAAGGTAGCCTTAATGTTTTGAACATACAGTCAGGTCATCCTACGAATCTCAACTCTCCATACCAGATTTCTAAAAGAAGTGGAGACATGCAAATCAAAGGATGGAAAAATGTATGGACAGTCGTAAGGAGGTTCTTGGAAGCAAAAGGAATCGAAGCGCAAGAATTGGAGACAGGATGATCTCCATTCTCCATAATGGAGAGTCAGCGTCTATTTTGTTTTATGCCATTTTACCTTAAAGAGAGTATTTAGGTCCTACCTAATACTGATGATCATGTGCTAAGAACAATTAAGTAGGGTTGGTTCGATGACTATGAGGATGATGATCGTATGACTTGTTATTAATAACGAGTAGAAGTTGTATGATGATGATTAGTAGGACTTGTTATTATGATGATGCATGATGCGAGCATGAAGAGTTATTATATATCTGTGGGTGAAATGAACATGGATTGGATTGAAGTGAAGGCAACATGCATGTGGTGCATGTCGAAAGTAGTACAATCCAAACTTGATCAAGTTAGGATTAGAATTACTTTCGACATGCACCACATGTTGCCTCACTTCAATCTAAGTCATGTTTAGGCATAGCAGTAGCAGTAGCATGGAGATAAGAGAGGACACATCTATCTATTAGCTACCTATACGAACCTAAATTAACCCCCAAAACCCCAAAACTACCTCCTTTCAAAAAAAAACAGCCGCTGAAATACCGACGCGTGGAAGCTTATTGGTCCCGGTTGGTGCCACCAACCAGGACTAAAGGCCCACCTGCCTGGGCTCGCCACAGCGGCCACGTGGAGGCCCATCTGTCCCGGTTCGTATAAGAACCGGGACTAAAGGCCTAGGGCATTAGTAACGACCCTTTAGTTCGGGTTCCCCAACCGGGACAGATGGTCCTTATGAACCGGGACAAATGGGCCTTTTTCTACTAGTGTGCTTATCTCCATATCGAGGTGTCTAATTAAGCATTTATTCTTTATAAATAAGCATCAGTACTTAGGCAAAAATCAGCATCCCCTCTAAGCGCCACTTACGGAACTCAAAATATTTTCAAAGATATTCATTTTCCTCAAGAGGCGGATAAGGCGGTTCATCAAATGTCCCCTAGATGTCTTGATCGGAAAGTTCGGACATTTTTGGACATACAACACGCGGGCATCAATTTTGTCCGGATCAACGAAATCCACAAACCGGAACCAAATGTAGGGAAGGTTTGTGGGCATTCGGACCTTCATCACATAGGCCTCAGAAAACATGGGCCCACATACAAAACCCTCACTACCGGAATAAGCTTATATGCCTACGGCCTTATCTATGCCTACGGCTGCCGTAGGCATAGATGGAGCTATGCCGACAGCCTAGGGAAAATCGTCGACATAGATAAGTCGTCGGCATAGCTCAATCTATGCCTACGGCAGCCGTAGGCATAGTAAGGCCGTCGGCATACATCGATCTATGCCTACAGCAGCCGTAGGCATAGTTAGGCCGTCGGCATAGAGGTGGCTCTGGTGGCCCGGGGACAGACGGCGGGCCGACGCTGTCAAATCTATGCCGACGGCTCTGACGGCGGCCGTCGGCATAGATATCATCTGTTTTTTTACTAGGAGCTGCCACGTGGTATAGCTATGCCGACGGCAAAGCTGTAGGCATAGTTTTCCATCTATGCCTACGGCAAGGCCGTAGGCATAGCCCCGCCACGTGGCGCCTCCTGGTAGCTCCTGGCCGAGAACTATGCCTACGGCTGTGTCGTAGGCATAGATATCATCTGTTTTTTATTTTAAATTATTTTTATTTTTGAAAGTTAAAATTTGATTAATTTAAATTTAACTTATCTAAAATTAAACATACACAAATTATACATCGATTTGGGGTAGAATTTTCCATAGATTATGAATATCCAGTTTGTTTTGTTTTTGAGTATGTTAGAAATGTGACCTCATGTACTTTTGCATATAGGTCCTTATACTTTGTTAAAATCATAAGTAATTGACATGTGGATCGATTTTGACAAATTTAATATGGTTTTTATCAAAATCTTGAAAGGATTATGTTGCTATACTATGTTTCAAATTTGAACAAAGCAAAATCATGTTTGCTTCAGATTTACAGAAAATACCCTTTTATTTTGACTTATTTGTTTATTTTTCATTCCTTGGCCAAAGAGACAAAATTTATATCTACATCCATCAGATTCTTTCTAGGATTATGATGGAAGGTGTAAACACTGAGCACGCGGCTCCAGAGTGTAACCCCCTTCATGGACGGTGCTGCTGCTAGCACTGGGAGGGTGGAAATGACCACGTCGAGTCAAACCGGAGGGAATCTTGTGGTGGTTTGGGCCCCAACCTTGGTCTGAAATGTTTCTATGGGCTGGCCTATCACAACCAGGTGGAAAAGTCCGTCGGGCAAAGGCCGTCCGGTGAAAGTCAAAGGCCTGGATCTTAGGGTCAACGGGTAAAGGTTAGGCCGGTCGGGGGCCTTCAGGGGTAGTAATGCCACTAAAACTTGCATTGTGTCTTAATATATGTATACAAGTGTGATGGAGGGTTGAAATAGCCAACAGAGCAACATGCAGCACACTTCCTTCACAAAACCGGACATGTTCTCTCTCGATAGCTAGATACTACGTCGGAGATGTTGCAATTTACAAGCCGCCTCCGGTCAGCCTCCTACAAAATTCGCTCAAACTTTTACCACAACCTCTGGTCCTTGGGAACCCATCACTCTTGAAGGTCTAGACCATTCATCGGTCTGGGACCACCATGGAGATCTCCACCAGCTATCGCAGTCGAATCAGCGGCCAGCTCCTCAAAGAGGGGCTGGAGAGTCCAAGTGTTGTGCCAGCCCAAAGACAACAACGGGTGGCGCGAGGTGAAGTATGTAACTAACCGTCCCCTCCAGCCAGAGGTGGCCAAGCGGTTGCGCCATGAGCACGCAACAACGACTAATCACGGTTATGTAATGGCTGGCGGACCTTCCACCACTAGAAGGACGATGACAACTCAGGCGGTAGCGGCGGCATGTACGATGATGGAGTTGCCGACGGCCTCGGGAGCCATGCCTATTCAACCCCCCCCCCCCCCCCCCCCCCCCCCCCCCCCAATACCTTGCGTAGTTTTTTACTCCCTTTGTTCCTAAATATAAGTCTTTTTATACATCTGTATGTAGTTCATATTAAAATCTTTAAGTCTTTTTATACATCCGTATGTAGTTCATATTGAAATCTCTAAAAAGACTTATATTTAAGAATGGAGAGAGTATAATTTTCAGTTTAAATTTTGTTGTTAGTGAAAACTTTGTTAAATATCAGCCCTTTTGATTGTACTAATATCAAAAATTAACATATATCATCCGTTAGCATGAATTTCGTCCCTTGTTTTTAAAAACCCATTTGAAATGAAACAGACATTTGGTGCCTAGGATTTGATTGGCCTCCGTCGTGTCCACCGACATTTGGTGAGGTCTATTTTGTGATCCGCATTGGAGTTGCCCTAAGTACCTTCCATTGTATATGAGGCTTTAAGTGTTTGGTGGAAAGCCACCAACTAAACTTGAATTTTCATGGAGTAATAAGAAAGGGTTACATCTAAAAGTTCTCCTGTCACTCACTGGTTACTGGTAGACAAAGATGGCATCTGAAAGGAACGTGTCATCCGCCGCAGTTCATGGCCTGCCGATTGCATTTTTGCATATACATTGCCCTACAGTTTACCAGACCTGGATTATCTTCTAGCCATGTGTGTTGTTTACTTGCTAGTAGCATGCATCTCGTTGCAACTTGCATATAGCTTGCTAGTAACATGCATCTCGCTTCTAGTAGCGTGATCTGCATCTTTGCCCGTAGCTTAATAGCGTTCAGCTCAGATCGTCAGAACCTCTCCTCAGAAGTAGTTGACTCGATCACTATTGGATGCTGATTCGAACCTAATTGACTCTCTTCCTCATGAACGGATAGTTTTTCTACACTGACCTCTCTTCTTACTGTCTTCCAAATGGAACAGTATTAAACTACACACTTGCTTATCGAAACAAATTCTTCAGCACAGGCTCCAGGCTGTGACACCGGAGGGAGTTAATTGCAGGGAACTACGACACTTCGGCACGTCGTAACGAATCAGTATCATTAGTCATTTTTTTGCCATGCAGTACCAACTCTAAGCCTAAGTGTTGCAAAACGGTCTGATAGTCACACGCGCACGACCGACCACTACACCACCCTCGGTGGCTTGTTCAAAGTACAATACTGTACTTATATTGTTATACATTTGAACAAATAAAATAAAACGAAAAAATGATGCTGCATCAGGATGCGATCCTGCCCGAAATTCTTACCGCGCGCGCACCCTAAGCAACAAGCCACGCACATGCTCGAGGCATATCTTTCCCTCAATAAAAAAAAGCTCGAGGCATATCTAGTTCGGACACATCCTGACCTTTCCCTTTATTTTGTAAGTTTTTTTTATTTCTTTTATCTTTTTACAGATCTTCGTTATTACTCGGGTTTTCATTTTTTTACGTTTCTTTTGTATATATTACAGGTTTAATATGCAATATTTTTTGCAAATATACACTGAACATTATTGTATAAATACACAATGTACATTTTTTAGGATCACAATTAACATTATTGTATAATATATGATGAACAATTTTATTAAATACATTGAACATTTTTTAAATATATGATGAACTTTCTAAAATATATAAATTCTATATTTCTGTTTTGGATTTCTTTTATCCTTTTTCAGATCTTCATTATTCTTCTGGTTTTCATTTTTTCCAATTGCTTTTTATATAGGTTTAGTGTGCAACATTTTTTGGTAAATACACACTGAGCATTGTTGTATAAATACACAATGAAATATATTGTTTAGTGTATGATGAACAATTTTGGTATATACATTGAGGATTTTCTAAATATAGGATGACCTTTTTATAAAATATATAAATTCAAATTATTTATGTGTTTTCTGTTTCAGATTTCTTTTATACTTTTTCAGATCTTCAGATTTTAATTTTTTTGCAAAAGGGCCCTGCCACGCGTTTAGTAATGTAATATTGTGAAGGTATTTTATCTAAAATGTACAACAATTTCGAGCCGGTGGCTGTAGACGCGTGCACCTATTTAATTAATTAGTATTTGCATTCGTCTAAAAAAACCTGGCTATGCAAATGGTTCTGCAGCCCGTTTAATGCATACATTATAAAACATGCATGCCCTGCCTAGATGTGAGTATCTCTGTGTTGTAGTGGATAGAGTGCGCTCTCGGTCCGGCTCGAGCTCAGGTTCGAATCATGGCGGCCGCATCATTTTTGGTTCCATTTTATTTGTTTAAAGACGAAAGAATATAAGTCTTTAGTATCCTTTTTTCACAACTGAATGTGACTAGTGTAGTGGCTGGGAGGTGCGTCCGTAACGCGGCCGGTCGCCGTTCGAAACCCGCCCGCGCGGCATTACTTTTTAGTTTTCCGCAAAGGGCATGTGCGTGATTAATAATAGTGCAAGGGGCTTTTCTGCAAAAAACATATGTCACCTGACAGGTGGGGCCACTCAGTCAGATACGTGGTTAGTATGTGCTTATACAGCTGTCAGACCGTTTTGCAACATTAGAGTTGGTAATGCATGCAAAAAAAAAACTAATGATACTAATTCGTTAGAGTTGGTAATGCATGCAAAAAAAAAACTAATGATACTAATTCGTTACGACGTGCCGAAGTGTGGTACTGTCTTGCAATTAACTCCACCGAAGACCTCGATCTGCACTGCACGCTCCTCAGGCCCCCACTTAGAAAAATCGGAAGGCCAAGCACATAAAATCCCCATTTGTTACCAACTGGCAACTAATAACATGAGCCGCTTAAAAGAAGACCAGATCATAAACTAACCACATGGGTGAGCTGATTATAAAATTCCATTTGATTAAGCTCACTCGTCCATTACCGCTACGGTAGCACTGCTCGCGCGATGATCTAGACAAATGAAATGATCTACTCCACCATATATAAACTATGCTGTAGCGGGCATAGTTTAATGGTGATGATGGTCGCGCAGCCACTGGTTGGTTCATCCTTTTGTCTGACACTGTGGGTTATGGTTGGTTAATCCTTTTCATTTGTTTGACACTGTGCAGTGTGGTGAGTTCTGAATTGACTATCCGGAGAATCAATGAACGGGTACCATCTGATCCGCCCTGAGAAACGGATCAAAAGATAACATAAGCCAAACTAACTGTTGGCCTGTAGTGTAACTGAAAATAAGCAACCACATCGGCTCCTCAATACTTGTGACATCTTACCAAAAAAATCTCTTCTTCTGTGTTCTTGTTCAGTTGAGACGGTGCCAGTGTGCTGAAATCCGCATTCAATCACGTTCATCATTTTCTCGGTTCTCATTCCTGGTTCCCATAGAAAGAAGACTATTCGATTGTTCAACAGCATACTATTCAAGTGGGGCAAAAATAGGCCAAAGAGGCAAAGAATTCTTGTGTCAGTCAAGCAGCTGTGACTGACAGGCAGAAGATGGCAGCTTGCAATCTTCTTCAGTGACATGGCGCACGTTCTGTTTAACTAACTATCCTCTAGGCGTGGAGAAGTCGAGTGGTGCAGCTAAGCTGGTGTCAAATTAACAAACTGCTTAATTAGCTAATCAAAATTTTCTTTTGAAAAGGAGGATTACCTCCGGCTACTGCATCAGTCGATGCATGTGGCCTAATTAGCTAATCGATATTATGATGGGGCTTTCATCCAAAAAAGTAACGGCGATGGATGGTAATGGTGATGTTGATGGACAAGCTGCGTGTGTGCAAGTTTAACACCAAAACGGAACACACGTGAGAGAGTGTGTCGCCAAGTCGCCAACCAAAACGGAACAAAACTGTTATTGCGAGCATATATAACAGGCCACATTTTCCTCGAGTTCTCACATCGTTGCACTCTGTATGAAAAGGCATTTGAATCGAAAGCGTTAAAGAAGCAGCCGCGCGTATAGGATGCTACTACGACCAAACACTATATACACATGCAATCACTTTCCCACAGAACTAAATTAAGAGGGGTAAAGCTGCAGATTTGTGCTAGTAGATGTTTACGTGTGTGCGCTAGCCAAATGGATGATCACCATTACATTAATCAAAGGGAAAGTATATATATGGGTGATTGCATTTGCCACTTCGCCATTTACGCATATGCTTCATGTGTTGATGGAAATATATATATTGAGCATGCATAATGTCGCGCCTGTTGCGATCTTGTAAGTATCCATTGAACAAGTTGCTTGGACATATGTTTGTATGGGTCATCTTTTTTATGGAGAAGTCTCTCGTAGCTTGTTTACATCTGGCTGCGAGCTTACCACTCGGAAGCACACCAAACTAAGCCACTCCAGCAGTGCATGCATTTCAACCACAATAATGCTACTTTAGCTTTCTTTTCTCTTTTTGCGGGTGAAAATTGTATTGCTCAGGTCTCGAGTACCATCCGGACTAGAACCAACCCAAGCCATGGTTCTACCTTCAATTGTAGCAAACTTTGCTAAGCTATCGCTAAGAGCAACTCCAACGGGCCGATCCAAACGGACGGCGTTTTTGTCTGCTTTTTTTCCGTTTGGGTCGGCCGCCCGCCCACCGTCCGTCCTCTTTTAAATTTGGGTCGGCAGTGCGCCCAATGGGCCGACCCGCACGCACAACGCAGCGGCATGGCGCCTCCTGAGACCTCGTCGGGATATGAATTTTCTCGACGTGTCGAGCCAGCAGGCGCAGGATCTTGCACCTCTCCCGCGGCTTTTCACCGACAAGGATCGTCGTGTCCACCGGAGGCGGCAGCGTCGCCTCGCCATCGCCCAGATGGACGTGGAAGCCATGATGGTGTGGCGCGAACGCTTCCCGCAGGACATCGTCGATGAGCGTCAGTTCTACAAGCAAAGGAGGACGGAGAGGGCGCGAGGAGGACGGAGCGAGCCGCCTATCGGGAGGACAAGCGTGCGCGGAAGCAGGCCGCTCAATTGAAACTGAAGCTACGAGAAACGTCGGGTTTGGACTTCGAAGACGAGCAGCATGCTGACGCCTACATTCAGACGTCGGAGGAGGACATTACCAAGTCGGAGTCGAAAAGCGAAGAGTAGTTGATCTTTTCTTTTATCTATGTACGCTAGAACTATCTATGTATCATTTTTTATCGGAAAAAATGGCCGGCAGTGTCGGCGATGAAGCAGGCGGGCGAGGGTGTGCTGTTTGATGTGAAGAGGCCAATGTAGCACCGACCAGCGGGTCCGGGGAGGAAAGAGGGCGAGCACGCATGCATCCGTCTTGTGTCCGCGCTGATGCAAATCCGGCTCAAAAATAGGCCGGGAATTGATCGGCAGGCGGACGAAAGCGGACACGCGTCCGTTTGGGTCGGCGCGTTGGGCCGACTTTTCTATCCGCGCCGATCCAAGCGGACGGCGACGGATGAAATGGATCGTTTCATTGGAGTTGCTCTAACTTTATTTAGTATGGTTAACATGCGTACTACAAGAATCACGAAGAGACATAAGGTGCTTGATCTTCTTAACTATAAAAGAATAAATCGATCTGTCCAATTCCCTCTCATGGATCAATTTGGCTGCAATGATAGAATTTATGTCAACAATGATTGTAGGTCACTTCTTTGATAGAAAAAGATATACCTTTCATGCATGTACACAATTTGGCTTCCAACGCTTCCCGATAAGAAAAAAGTTCTCTGCAAGATGAGAAAATAATGCTCCCTTTATTGTCATGTAGCACCATATCAGCTCCTGCTTTGCCATCCTCAGCATAAGAGCCATCGAATGTTCAACTAGTTTAACCCAACCAGCACTAGGTGGGCACCACTTTGTTGGCGCTCCTTCCACTATTATCACATGTGGGCGGACAGCAGCTAAGTCGTACACTAAAAAGCTTTACCTTTACTAGGATCAGGAGATAACTCAACTGTTATGCCGATGAATGAATCGAGGTAACTTACCAAGAACCTTCTGGACACTTCCATAGGGGGTGATGGTTTGTGGTGAATGCCTCATTACGAATATGCTACTTTAGCTTGTGAGAGTCTTAGTGTCCCGCACGTATCCTTTTCCATGTTTAACTAATATTTGGGTGACCTTCATCTTCCATTCTATTTGATATTTGACATGACATGGTAGGCCGACATAATTCTCGTAAAAGAATATGATCTAGACAATGCTTGAAAATTAAAGATGTTATTTTATACTCCTTTCATCCCAAAATCTTGTCTTAGATTTGTCTAGATATGGATGTATCTAATACTAAAACGTGACTTGATACATTCGTATTTAGACAAATCTAAGACAAGGATTTTGGGACGGAGGGAGTATATTTGAATGATTATTCTGGTTGAAACTAACTTTAAGTTGTCAATGGCAGCATTTGGCCAGATAGTTGTTCCCAAGAGAGGCACCAAGGCGACCGACCGTGTGGAACCCTAAACGCCTCTCGTCGCCTACCCCTCTCATTGCTGCTAAGGCGCTGCATCAGTGGCACCAAGGAGGTCCAGATCGAGGGCGGCCTACTGCGAAGGCGCTGGTGGGTTGCTGTGTGACAACTTAGGAAATGGGTGCTCGAGCGATGGTCTTCGTCAGGCGGTGCGTGACGAAGGCATTGATGCAGTCGGCACTGGAGGGTTGTTGTGTGTCGGGGAAGAAGATTATGGTGGAAATTTTTCGGAGGTCAAAGTTACACCATTAGAAGAGTCATGAAAAACTTTGGCCCTTTATGGGGTTGACTTGCTATTTTTAGGACATTAAATGAATTTCTAGGTATTAAATTGAGGTAAATGACTTTTAATTTTAAATACGGTGAATGACATCGGAAAATGAAACTTGGCCACGGTGTCATGGTACGATAAATAAAGGGTGTTATAAAACTTTGAGATAGTTACAGAAAAGGTGTGATGCACTTCGCTTCGATACTAAAGAGTCCCCGGTGAAGTATCGAAGTTTCAAAGGGAAAGTGTTGAATTTGAACGGAAAATCAATTTTATTTTCATATTTTTCCCTTCAAATTTTTGTTTGTTGATCAAACACCATTTCTAGTTCCATGTTCAATTTTCGGGCACCATACACGTCGTACCCCTGACGAACCTGGACTACATCGCGACGTGCATCCTGGTGAAGCCGTGGGCGCACAAGACAGGGACGCGGCTCATCACCCAGTGTGTGATGCCTGACCGCGTCGCCGCCTTCCACCAGGGAATGCTCGACATGAACTGACCGGAGCTGACTGGAGCGGAAGAAGTGTAGTCCGGGTGCTATCTTTGGTGGTGGTTTGCTGTTGTTGTGAGTGTTAACCACTGTGGCAGGACTTTTTATTTATTTATTTTTCTTCTTCTTCTTCTTTTTTTAGAAGGTTGTGTGCATCCTCAATGTCTCATTTTGCTGGTGAGGAAGCCGGGTGTTATTAGTATCTTTGCGATAGTAATATATTATTTTGGTTGAAAAATGAGTCGATTAATTAAAAACGCCCTTTATTTCCATCAGCACTAGTGTTTTTGCCACCAACAACACCGGCCGATCTCTTGTCCAAATCGAGTGGATTTACTCGCCTAACTTGCACGCGGTCCACGCGGACCCGGTAGCTTTCGTGCATCTGTTCCTCTGTAACCAGAGGGAACACGCGCCTTCCCCTCGGAAATGTGTGACAAGTCGCCACTCAAAGTCAAGACGATCTGCAATGGAAATAAGCGGATGGACGTATATGATCCCTTCAAATGTCTCTCTCCCGCCTTTTCCTCGACAATCTTGGAGTTGTTAGGAGGACGAAGTAGTACTAGGGCACGCAATTAAGAACGTGAGCTGCTGGGCATGGTTGCAAGCAACTGGATAGAGCTAGGAAAAGCGACGCTCCACCATCTTTTGAACCCGACGGCTCGACGTAGGACCGACCTCGCCCCCGTTCTCCGAGCAGAGCAACTGCAGTAGCCATCCGACTCTCATCCTCGTCACTACCAAGAGCCACATCGCCGGACGTTAACTCCACCACCCCTATAAATACCACCCTCCCCTTCAATGGCAAGTCAAGCAACCCGCCCACACACCAAATCCAAGCAAGGAGCAGTAGCAGTCAGCTAACTGCCCGCCGATCACTTCTCTCTCCCGCCAGCTCCATTCAATTCTTGCGGCTTCGTTGCAATGGCGGCCGTGAACAAGTCCGTCGAGCGGCTGGCGCAGCGCCTGGTGGCCCCGGCCGAGCCCACGCCGGTCGGCCCGCTCCGCCTGTCCTGGCTTGATCGGTACCCCACCCAGATGGCGCTCATCGAGTCGCTGCACGTCTTCAAGCCGGCTCCTGACGGCGGCAACGACGCTGGCCCGGCAAGGACCATCGAGCGGGCTATGGCGCAGGCCCTGGTGCAGTACTACCCGCTCGCGGGACGCCTGGGGTTCACGGAGGAAGGTGGGCTGCTGCAGGTCGACTGCGGCGGCGACGGCAGCGGCGTCTGGTTCACGGAGGCCGCGGGCTCCTGCGCGCTCGAGGACGTGGAGTACCTGGAGCACCCCATGATGATCGCCAAGGACGAGTTGCTCCCGCCCACGCCCGCCGAAGAGGAGGACGAGCGCAGGCTCGTCTTGCTCGTCCAGGTCACCACCTTCGCGTGCGGCGGCTTCGTCGTCGGCTTCCGCTTCAGCCACGCCGTCTCCGACGGCCCCGGCGCCGCGCAGTTCATGGCTGCCGTTGGCGAGCTCGCCCGCAGCAGCACAGTAGAAAGCCTGGCGGTGGAGCCGCAGTGGGGCCGTGAGGCCATCCCGGACCCGGCCGGCGCCGTCGTCGGCAGCCTGCCGAGCCCCGCGGGCGCCAAGAGTCTCGAGTACCTCGCCATGGACATCTCGGCGGACTACATTGGACACTTCAAGTCCCAGTACAACACGGAGCACGCCGGCTCCTGGTGCTCGGCGTTTGAGGTGCTGGTAGCCAAGGCCTGGCAGAGCCGAACCCGCGCCGCGGGTTTCGAGCCGGACTCCACCGTCCACCTCTGCTTCGCCATGAACGCCCGGCCGCTCCTGCACGCCTCGCTTCCGCGCGCCGGCGCCGGGTTCTACGGCAACTGCTACTACATCATGCGCGTCTCGGCGCCCGCGGGCAAGGTGTCCGGCTCCTCCATCCCGGACGTGGTGAAGATCATCAAGGACGGGAAGAGGCGGATGCCGTCGGAGTTCGCGCGGTGGGCGACCGGGGAGGCCGGGACGGACGGCGGCGAGGACCCTTACCAGATCACGTCGGACTACCGGACGCTGCTTGTGTCGGACTGGACGCGGCTCGGGTTCGCCGAGGTGGACTACGGCTGGGGCCCGCCGGCACACGTCGTGCCCCTGACGAACCTGGACTACATTGCGACGTGCATCCTGGTGAAGCCGTGGGCGCACAAGCCAGGGGCACGGCTCATCACCCAGTGTGTGACGCCCGACCGTGTCGCCGCCTTCCATCAGGGAATGCTCGACATGAACTGACCGGAGCTGACGGGAGCGGAAGAAGTGAAGCCGAAGGCAAAAGGATGCGTGATTAGAAACAGATACGGTTGCATTGGATTGGTTGATGGGATGGATTGATTCATGGTGTGTAGTCTCACTGAAAATGAGCTTTGATCCTGACTTTGAGGAGTTGATCAGGACTTGTACAACGCAAGGTGCTCAATAAAATGAACCAATTTTTCTTAAGTATCATGTGCTTATCTTCATATCAAGGTGTCTAATTAAGCATTTATTCTCTACAAATAAGCATTGGTACTTAAGGCAAAAATCAGCATCCCCTCTAAACATGAGTATAAGGCGGTTCACCAAATGTCCCCTGGATGCCTGGATCGGACAGTTCGGTCATTTTTGCCATATATACAATGCCGAGACATCAGTTTGTCCGGATGAACGTAATCAACGAACCGGAACCAAATGTAGGAGAGGTTTGTAGGCGTTCAGACCCGCGCCCTGTATGCCTCCAAAAACGTGGCTCACATACAAAACACTTGCTCTGGTCTCCGCGCTAAATTCACGCTGGTCAAAGCAAACGTGGTCGATCCTAACGAGACGATATGATGTTTCCCTACGCGCATTGATACAGAGCCGACCTGCCTCCCTCGGACCCCAACTATTTAAGTCGGCTAGCTGCGGACGCAAACCCTACACCATCGCCTCTGTTCTCTTCTCCTGTCCTAAAATCCACTTCGAGGGGCAAGGCAGCGTCTCGAAGTGGTTCCCATGACCTCCACGGGCTTCGCACCGTGGGGGGGGGGGGGGCTTCATCTCATGGCACTGTCGACCGCGTTGTCCAGGACCATCTACATCGATTGCTCCCTCATAGGTGAAGTCGAACCTATATCCTCGGACTACTAGGAGCAGGATCAACCGCCCATCCTCACGGAGGCTGCCGCGACGAACAAGCAATTTGTGTGGCAGACGATGGAGCTTCTGTTGGAGTGGTCACACTACAACCTCGGTCCAACACCGACATCACTGCTACCCCCTCCCCCCCCCCCGTGTGGAAGAGGAGCCACCTTCCCCACCACGCCATCGTCTCTGCCACAACAAGGAGGTTGCGTTGTCGTTCTCGCCCCTTCGGCAATTCGGGAGCAAGTGGCGCCCGATTGCCTTCAAGGAGGAGCCGCCCTCCCCGCCCATTGCTAGTCCGGGAGCCAGTCTTGCCCCATCGCCGTGCAGAAGGAGGAATTTCCCTCCCTGGTGATCTCCAAGGTGCGCAGCCGCCTAGCCTACTACCTCGATGTGGCGTTGGCGACTCCTCCACAGTGACAATAGCCTCCCACGTGGCCTCTAAGGTGGCCCAACGTGCATCGCCGTGCATCATTCATGGCGTCAAAAGTCACGCCGCTCTGTGTCCCAACGAAGCCCTCACTCGCGGAGGTCCGGGCCATTGATTGGTCCAGGACCACCGTGGAGATCTCTGCCAGCTACCATCGTCGAATCAGCGACTAGCTCCTCAGAGTGGGGCTGGAGGAGTCCAAGTGCTTTGCCCATCCCAAAGGCAACAACGGGTGGCGCAAGGTGGACTCTACAACCAACCATCGCGCTGCTAGGCGGAGGTGGCCAAGCAGCTGCGCCATGAGCACGTAACAACGACTAATCAGGATTGTGTGATGGCTGGTTTGTTGGGGAAGGCGGTTGACGGTGTCCTGGACTAGGGGGTACTTACCATGTCATCTCCCGATCTGTTAGATTGGGCCGAGGACCCCCATGACCGTATACTCATGGGCCAGTTCGGACAGCTGCCGCATACAAGGAAGATTCCACAAGACTTGGCGATCGAGACAAGGACTTCTCCCCACCGGCATATTCAGCTAGGACTCTTGTTATCCTAGGCCTCTGGTGCATTATATAAACTGAGGCCAGACTAGTCGATAGATCATATACAACATACAATCATATCATAGGCTACCTTCTAGGGTTTAGCCTCTCTGATCTCGTGGTAGATCTACTCTTGTACAACCCATATCATCAATATTAATCAAGCAGGACGTAGGGTTTTACCTCCATCAAGAGGACCCGAACCTGGGTAAAACATGGTGTCCCCTGCCTCCTGTTACCATCCGCCTTAGACGCACAGTTCGGGACCCCCTACCCGAGATCCGCCGGTTTTGACACCGACATTGATACTTTTATTGAGAGTTCTATTGTGTGTTCGGCAAAAGGTTGATGGCTCGCGTGCAGATCAACTGTGACTTTGCCATCTTCATCACCAGCTCGACTGGTCACCTTGGTTTGACCAAGCACTGCGCCCTACCTTCGATCGTCATGTTCGGATGAGGGCCTTTATAAACATCAACTCCGATCTCTATCAAGATCATGGAGGAATCATCCAGGGAGCCCGGGGGCTCAACGTCAACATTGCCCTCGGGCGACCGTGCTATTTTTCTGAACAGCAAACTTGTGTCCGCCGCCACCGCCTCCTCAAGTGTCTTTTTAACGATCGCTTTGGTGGAATTGTGTGGAATTGAGTCTACCACAACCCTAAAAAATTTCGTCGAGTTCCGATGGAGGAATCTCTAGAAATCCATGATATACCGGAGCCCTGTCAAATCTGGACGGGAATCTGGATGAGTTTAGGGCGTGGTGTCCAGCTTCTAGCTCAGACGTCCTTTGGAAGATCCAACCATTGATCGGCTGCGGAATTCCTATATCTACCACCTCTCAAAATTTCAGCTCGATCCGACCGTCCAAACTCCGGGAACCTTCCGATTAGTGCATCACTTTTCGGATCTGTTTTCTACACGAAAACGAATCCGACCCGAGTTCGTCTTTTTTATGAACGAGATTTCGGACATCCCTTTTGAAGGAATTTTTGTATGGGGTATTGTGTTTTGTTCCCGAACACATCCCACTAACTTTAAGATCTTTTGAACATGATCTTCAACATCATGCTGGTGTCAAACCAGTCCGGCAATATTTCTCCACGGCTGCCGACCTGCGCTAGACACGTTGTCACATTGTTGAGCCGAGCTCAACTTCTTTGAATCATCATCTCGGCAAGCCAAACCAGAGTCCGGCATTGCGAAGGATAAATCATCACCAACATCGCCGCCCCACGGATTACACGGAGCGGGCATACCGGCATCGCCGCATGGCCGCTTCATCAAGCCGGCATCGATCACGTCATGACCTACATCGGTAGGGCCGCACTATTGCTTCTTCAAGCTAGTGTCCATCACGCCGACCTACTTCGACTCATCGGCTGACATCAAGGCTTCGACATCTCGGCTGGACCGAGGGCTTCGCCATCTCTTCATCAACCTACTCCGAACATTTCGGCGTCACTAGCCGACCAGCTCCGTCACGTTAGCTGGACCGAGGGCTTTGCCTCGGCGAGCCAACCTTTGCCAGCATTGCCATGCCGTCGTTTTATCGCCCATCAGGCAATGGGTGTGCGGATCGAGTCCCAATTTTGGGAATCACCTTCCTTCGGATTGCTACAACAAATAAACCAGATGCTATTAATCCCAGTATTTTTTGCTTGTTTGGGTTCATTTTTCCCAAGGAATTATTACTCTGGTTTGTCCATCATATGTACACAGGTCTATCAAATGATGGCCGCATTAACGACAGTCACATGGTGGTTCGGTCAGTTTTCGTACATAGTCCGGCGAACGCCGCATCCGGAGCTTGGACCGACCTGTGAATTCAGACTTTGCCACGCCTTTACCGCATCACGCCGATGCCCTGCATCGACATTGACTTCGGCGCCAGGCCATATTTCTTTTATTACTCATGTTGCATAAATTATTTATTATGCAACGATTTTTTTAATTATCATTATTACTATTATCTCTGGTTTGCACTATTTTTTGTGCACAAGAAAATGATCCGGGGACTTCGGCGTCACTCTATCGGTCTGCATTGACCGTGCTATGTCACCACTTCGGCGTGTCGGGCTCTCCGCTCCGCCACCTTGGGACCGGCTTGCGGGATGGAACCTTGTCCCGCATCAAGCTCGGACCGCGTCATCAATACCGGACACATTAACCAGCTTATTCGGTTCGACCAAGCATTATACTTTTTTGGAAAAAAGTTGCTTGTAAAAAAATTTCCTTGTCTAAACTTTGTTTGTGACGCATAAATTCAAATACCCAATTCATTTGGGGGCTTCCTTCATGAAGTTTTTCCTCTTGCATATGATTATACTTGTACGACTTCGTTCCTTATTCGTGTATTACGCCACAATATGCACCATATTGACTTAAGCGATTTGCAAGCTGGGTTGCCTCGCTCCTGCGTTTACCCCTACGTTCCCGATTGTTCAGCTAGGGAGTAAAGGGAGCACCTCTGCGATTGTCACAATCGGGTCATCCGAGCCGGACCTTAGACTGGGTGAAGCCGAAAGTTAGCGCTCTTATAGTTTTTAATGATGGTCGGCACACAACGGAACTCATGAGTACAAAAAATCTATTACACAAGTCTCATAATAACAATGAGCACCGAAGAAAGGTATCAGTGGGGGTACTATTTTCTTCGAAGATGCTTCTTACACTTCGCAGTAATATAGCATAAGTTCTCTGAGCGCGCTTTGTCTGTTAGAGCCTTATGGCCTGATTGCCTGGTTATTGGAAACACCGTCGATATTCTCGACAGATGGAGTACATAACACTTTTCGGTCCTTGACCGAAGAGGGAGAAGCCGACGGTCGGTTAAGACGTGTTTAAAGTTCGGTTGAACATAGATATGATATAAGTACTTCGGTACATGCAATCATTCTTTTACCCAAGTCACTTGGGGGCTCTTAAATTTATATGAGCCGTTCTTCTTCTTAGTCGTTGCAAAGTTTTTTTATTATTATTATTATCTATCACTCCTTCTTTCGACACGAGCGTGTGGTCACTAGCTGGGGAGCCTAATTTCTCTCTCAAAACCGTTAGAGTTTAGTTTGCTAAACTAGCCTAATGGGAAGTACTCCGCCCTCGGGATAGGAGGTTGAAGCCGTAGGCTGACCCGCTTGAAGTTTTGAGATAGGATGTATCATGTTAAAGCACGACAGAAGCACTTCTTTTGCTAAGGCCAATTTTCAGATTGGCACCGAACACTTGATCTTGTTCGGACGTCAAGTTTTTACTGATGTTTTTTGGTTTTCCAAGCTTATGGCACTTTTAAACTATTTGTGTGTTTTCCACACAAGTCTCGCAGTGCAACGCCGGACACCTTTAGAGATTCGGCAAAAACATTCTCGGATATTGCTATATATGCATCGGATTCGAATTGTGTCTTTGGTCAATAGTTGGGTTGCCCGTCTCCTGCGCTTGCCTCCTACGTTCCGCTTTGTTCGGCTAGGTGTGCAAAGGGAGAACCACTGCGATTGTGCTTCCAGCTCACATGGTTAAGCACCTCAGTGGAGAAAGCTGAAAACTAACTGTCACAATAAGCGTAAACTGGTCAGCGATCCGATGACGGTGTTAAATGACGGGCCATTCATAACAATGGCCAAAGTGTTTACGGCTTGACCTCGACTATCGCCGAACACTACCGGGGGCTATTAGCTGGCCTCCCAAACTAAATCCTCGATATTTTGCTCTTACATTGGAGCCGAGGTTTCATGATCATGCTTAGCATGACAACCCAAAGAAAGGAACCGATAGCGGGACTATTTTATTTGGAAGACATTTCTTCTGTTAAACAGTAATATAACATATCTCTCTACGTACCTTTGTTTATAAAACTGTATGGCCAGATTGCCTTGTTTGTCGTAAATCTTTTCCCTCATAAAGGCTTTATAAAGTAAGACAAATGCTGCTCGGCTACTGGCCGAGGAGGTGGAAGCCGATGGTCGGTCAACAAAGTTTTGTACAATGCGGATCCGAGCATTAAATGACGTAAAGTACTTGGATACATAGAGTCATTACACATAATTTGTGATTTTACTATGGATATCAATCCTTAATTCGGCCACCCGTGCCCGCATTAAGGCTCGGGGGCTATTGGGCTTCGGGCTTATTATTTACAAATATTAAAGGGGCACATCGATCCCCTAATCTGGTGTTGCCACCCGATCAGTGTCTCGGGGGCTACTGCTTTGCCTGTCCAATGCAGAAAATTTTATGTGCAATATAGTTTCCGAGGAGATTTTGATCCTCAGGTTGGTCGGCCGCACCCAACCTAAGTCTCGAGGACTGAGCACGCCGCTTTTAGTGTCCCAAAGTATTCTGCCGAGCTAGGACTTGATCCTCAGGCCGATTTTGCAAATCAACCTGAGTCTCAGCGGCTACTGGGATCTGCGGTCTTACGTCATCCTTCAGGTGCATCTTGGGTTTTAGATTGATACCCACCTTGAGGGCTACTGGCTATATATCTCGGTAGAGAATAAATTGCACCAATCAAAAATATTGACAAAAATCGGCCCATATTCGGGGTGGTACACCACCTCGGAAGCAGTCCGGCATAAAGCTCGGGCGCTAGTGGCTGGCTCCATAGAGGGCATTTCCGGCATTAAGCTCGCTAAACTCCTTCAAACTTCTTTGAACCAAGGTGATTTACGACACCTCGGATACAGTCCGGCGTTGGAGCTCGGATACAGTCTGGCGTTGGAGCTCGGATACAGTCCGGCGTTGGAGCTCGGATACATAGTCCGGCGTTGGAGCTCGGATACATTCCGGCGTTAGAGCTCGGAAGCGGTCTGGGGTTGGTGCTCGGCTGCAAAAGATACCTCAAATGCAGTCCGGCGTTGGAGCTCGGACGCAAAGGACGCTGCCGCCCAGGAACAATTTCAAACCCGAGGTGTGGCATAAAAATAACAAGGCATTGATAAAGGCCGGAAACTTATAGGGGCTCCTTGGATACCCGACGTGTAAACTCGTCGAATGCATTTCGGCGATCCTCAAGATCGAAGATGAGGAGATTTGTTGAACCAGTTTTCAAGATCGACAACCGAAGATGAAGAACAGTTCAGAAGAATCGAAGAGCGTCCCTAACTTGAAGACCAGTTCAGGGGGCTACTGACGGTGTCCTGGACTAGGGGGTACTCACCATGTCATCTCCCGATCTGTTATATTGGGCCGAGGACCCCCATGGCCGTATACTCATGGGCCAGTTCGGATAGCTGTCGCATATAAAGAAGATTCCACAAGACTTGGCGATCAAGACAAGGACTTCTCCCCACCGGCGTATTTGGCTAGGACTCTTGTTATCCTAGGCCTCTGGTGCATTATATAAACCGAGGCCAGGCTAGTCGATAGATCATATACAACATACAATCATACCATAGGCTAGCTTCTAGGGTTTAGCCTCTCTGATCTCGTGGTAGATCTATTCTTGTACTACCCATATCATCAATATTAATCAAGCAGGACGTAGGGTTTTACCTCCATCAAGAGGGCCCGAACCTGGGTAAAACATGGTGTCCCCTGCCTCCTGTTACCATCCGCCTTAGACGCACAGTTCGGGACCCCCTACCCGAGATCCGCCGATTTTTACACCGACAGCGGTATTTAAATTTTTTTCCTACGATCACGCAAGATCTATCTAGGAGATGCATAGCAACGAGAGGGGAGAGTGTGTCCGCGTACCCCTAGACTAAAAGCGGAAGCGTTTAGTAACGCGGTTGATGTAGTCGAACGTCTTCGCGATCCAACCGATCCAAGCACCGAACGTACGGCACCTCCGCGTTCAGCACACGTTCAGCTCGATGACGTCCATCGTTCTCTTGATCTAGTTGAGGACGAGGGAGAGTTCCGTCAGCACGACGGTGTGGCGACGATGATGATGAAGTTACCGGCGCAGGGTTCGCCTAAGCACTACAACGATATGACCGAGGTGTGTAACTGTGAAGGGGGGCACCGCACACGGTTAAGAGAAACTTGTGTGTTCTAGGAGGGGAGGGGGAGGTGATACGTCTCCAACGTATCTATAATTTTTGATTGCTCCATGCTATATTATCTACTGTTTTGGACATTATTGGGCTTTATTATCCACTTTTATATTATTTTTGGGACTAACCTATTAACCGGAGGCCCAGCCCAGAATTGTTGTTTTTTGCCTATTTTAGGGTTTTGAAGAAAAGGAATATCAAACGGAGTCCAAACGGAATGAAACCTTCGGGAACGTGATTTTCTCACCGAACATGATCCAGGAGACTTGGACCCTACATCAAGAAATAAAGGAGGAGGCCACGAGGTAGGGGGCGTGCTACCCCCCCAGGCGCGCCCTCCACCCTTGTGGGCCCCCTATTACTCCACCGACGTACTCCTTCCTCCTATATATACCTACGTACCCCCAAACGATCAGATACGGAGCCAAAACCCTAATTCCACCGCCGCAACTTTCTGTATCCACGAGATCCCATCTTGGGGCCTGTTCCGGAGCTCCGCCGGAGGGGGTATCCTTCCCGGAGGGCTTCTACATCAACACCATAGCCCCTTCGATGAAGTGTGAGTAGTTGACCTCAGACCTACGGGTCCATAGTTATTAGCTAGCACTAAAAAAAAGACACATCCATGACATTTTGGGCTGAACGAATTTTTTTTTGTCATACATATGACACTTCTATGACGATAATTGTGACAAAACCCGGTATCATCATAGATGTGGTGGGCTCCTACTTCTATGACAAAAAATCATGATAGAAAATGGGATTTTCGTCTTGGGCAGGCCGGAGACGCAGCTGCATGACATTCTTTGGGCCGTCCATGATGGAAAAAACCATGGTAGAAGCGAGGGGGAGGAAAATTTCGGGGAGTTCCCGGTTACGGTGGGAGGTCGGGGGCCGAGCGATGCGCGTTTCTCTCATACACGTACGCGCGTGTGTGCGAGGCGTTGGCTCTAACTGAACCCGAGCGAGTTGGGCTCTAACTGAATCGGAGTGATTGCACTACAGGCTACGCGTTACTGAACCCGAGCGATCGATCGATGGCTGTTAACTGAACCCGAGCGATCGATCGATGGCTGTTAACTGAACCCGATTGAGCGATTCCTTCTCTACTGCTGCTAACTGAAGCCGATCGATGGGATGAACAGTGAGCGTTGCGGGGGGGTTTGGATGAAGAGTGAGCGGTGGCGTTGCCTCTGGATGAACAGGACCCCGTGGTGTGGTGGAGGGCTGGATGAACAGTAGACGGTGGAGGGGTGCCCGTGGAGGGGTGGATGAACAGGACCCCGTGGTGTGGAGGGCTGGATGAACAGTAGACGGTGGAGGGGTGGTTGAACAGGACCCCGTGGTGTGGAGGGCTGGATGAACAGTAGACGGTGGAGGGGTGCCCGTGGAGGGGTGGTTGAACAGGACCCCGTGGTGTGGAGGGCTGGATGAACAGTAGACGGTGGAGGGGTGGTTGAACAGGACCCCGTGGTGTGGAGGGCTGGATGAACAGTAGACGGTGGAGGGGTGCCCGTGGAGGGGTGGTTGAACAGGACCCCGTGGTGTGGAGGGCTGGATGAACAGTAGACGGTGGAGGGGTGGTTGAACAGGACCCCGTGGTGTGGAGGGCTGGATGAACAGTAGACGGTGGAGGGGTGGTTGAACAGTAGCCGGTGGAGTAGCGCGCGGTGGAGGCTGGATGAACAGGAGCCCGTGGAGGCTGGATGAACAGGAGCCCGTGGAGGCTGGAGGAGGTCGACGGTGGAGATGAACAGTATCCCGTGGAGTCCCATTTTGAGGTATGCCACACCCCTCCCGATGAACAGGACCCCCATTTCGACCGTAGCGCTCCAACACAAATCCGTTTCCTCCGTTTTGCGGTACGCCACACCCCTCCCGATCAATAGGACCCCCGTTTCGACCGTAGGAGGTCTGTTTCCTCCGTTTTGCGGTACGCTAGACCCCTCCCGATGAACAGGATCCCGTTTGGAACCTGGCCGGTCGAACACAATGCCGTTTCCTCCGTTCTACGGTACGCCAGGCCTCGTTTCCATCGCCTATTCCGTCCAAGCCCTACCGATGAACACGACGCATCCGTTGCCTCCCCATGAACACGACGCATTCCGTTGCCTCCCCATGAACACGACGACGATGCTGTTTCTCCGTTCCGACCCAGCCATGTACACGAGCCCTCGCTATAAGTATGCGCGAGTAGGCGTTCGAGACCCCGCCCGTATGTACACATACGTGGCCGTATTTTCTTTCTTGCACCCTGCCAGCTGTACGTACGTGTACATGCTACGTGCGCGCCTCTACTACGAGACGTGCGGGCCTCTACTACGACACGTGCGCACCTCTACATCGACCAGTAGGTATGTACACGTTCGCGACCAGAATGACAACGCTACGTACGCTTCGACTAGGTGGTTCCCGACTGTCAGGCACTTCCTTGCCTGCGAAGATGTAGCTGGTCTGTCCTAGGAGTCAGGGGGCGAATTGTTTTGTTTTTTTTGCCCGGACGCACTTCCTTGCATGCGAAGATGTAGCTGGTGGGTCCCAGCAGTCAGGGGGAAACGTTTTTTTCGCGAAATATGGTGGCCCGTCCGGTGGGTCCCGCTATCAGGTGGAGGAATAATTATTTTGCACGTAATAAGGAGGCACGTCCTTGCTGCGGCCGTGAACCCAGCTGTCAGCCTCTCCACGTACAGTCCATGTCCGATGGAAGCCGTTCCTTGACCACGTTGACCACGCCGCGCCGAGAGCACCAGGGCGGTGGACGATGGCGAGGCCTAGGAAGGGGACGACGCGGAGCCGGGGAAGACACGGCAGTGGATGCCCACGCGTAGAGGAGTACGAGGGTTCACTGGTTCGCTGCAGTGTGAGGCTGTCGTCGCCGCAGAATAACAGGGGGTGTGGGCGAGTAGAGGGATGGCCTGGCCAGCGGTGGGAGTAGTAGGGGGCGGTGAGGCCTCCACCGCATCGCAACTGGCCACGGGAGGCAGGAGCACGAGGCACGACCGGCGCTGGTTTGGGCGGCTGGAGCAAGAAGACCAGAGGTTGAAGAAGCACTACGGCCGTTGGATGGACATTGTACGGTCACTGGAGCTAGAATCGTGCATATTGACTAAGTTGACAAAGCCCTCCATCCCCGTCAACTTAGTAGGCCCACAAGTCAGCCCGCCACTATACTAGGTCCCAGCTAACAGGGGAGTATTCATTTTTTTGTGCGTAATAAGAAGGCACTTCCTTGCGTGTGAAGATATAGCTGGTGGGTCCGAGCTGTCAGGGGCGGTCACGTTTTTTTCACGAAATACAGAGGCCCTTTCGGTGGGTCCCTGATGTCAGGTGGAGGAATCATTATTTTGCGCGTAATAAGGAGGCATTTCCTTGCGCGCGGCCGTGGACCCAGCTGTCGGCCTCTCCACGTAAAGTCCACTTCAGATGCAGTCGTTGACCACGTTGACCAGGGCGCACCGAGAGCACCAGGACGGTGGACGACGGCGAGGCCTAGGAAGGAAACGACACGGAGGCAGGGAAGACTCGGCAGTTGTTTCCCATGCGGAGGGGAGTACGACTGTACGAGGGTTTATTGGTTCGTCTGCCATCGCCGGATAATAACAACAGGTGTGGGTGAGTAGAGGGATGGCTTGGCCAGCGATGGGAGTACGGTGGGGCGGTGAGGCCCGCGCGGCAGCAGAGCCGACTGCGGGGAGGAGGGAGCAGGCAGTCCCGCCGGCGCCTGTTTGAGCGGCTGGAGTAGGAAGAGCAGAGAATGAAGAAGCACGACGACCGTTGGATGGCCATCCAACAGTCACTGCTTGTGCGTCAACCTTTTTTTAGGAAAGCCTCAAATATGTGGAAAACAACATACATCCCATCTGCCATTATTTCTAATAATTTACAGCCCATTTGATAATTATTAAGTTTTTTTTGGAGCCCATATTCTTTTTGTTAGCATTACAGCCCATATTGTGGCCACGGTTAAAAAATTATACGAAATTTTGCATATTTCGGTGCGGTCCGAACTGTTTTTAATTCCGAAATTTCGACTCACATTCGAACTGATTTTAAAAATAAATGTATATCAATATAAAATCCAACAAATTCTCCACACATAAAAATTAATGTAATTTCAAATCTCGAAATGAAGAAAAGATATTTGAAAGTAATTGCCGGTTTGATGTGTTTTAAAAATGTACAGCCCATTTCTCATTACTGATGGGCCATTTTCTCGGCCAGCCGAATGAAAGCTCTCCTCGTCTTGAAAGATTTACAGCCCAACAGGCCTGACAAATCGACTTACTTGGCAAATCACAAAAAACTGGGCTGTGGCCGTGGACCCAGCTGTCAGCCTCTCCACGTACAGTACTCTTCCGATGGAATGTCCTTGACCATGTTGACCACGCCGCGCCGAGAGCACCAAGGCGGTGGACGACGGCGAGGCCTAGGAAGGGGACGACGCGGAGCCGGGGAAGACGCGGCAGTGGATGCCCACGCGGAGAGGAGTACGAGGGTTCACTGGTTTGATTGCGGTGTGAGGCTACCGTCACCGCAGGGCCTGGCTAGCAGTGGGAGTAGTAGGGGGCGATGAGGCCTCATCGGCAGCACAGCCGGCCACTGGAGGCAGGAGCAGGCGGTCTCCCCTATGCTGGTTTGGGCGGCTGGTGCAAGAAGAGCAGCGATTGAAGAAGCAACATGACCGTTCGATTCAAATCCAACGGTTACTGCTGCTAGAATCGTTTGTTGACTAAGTTGACAAGCCCTGCGTACGCGTCAACTTAGTAGGCCCACAGGTCAGCCTCCCAACCGGTGCGCCCCAGATGTCAATGGGAGGAATCATTTTTTTGCGTAATAAGGAGGCAATTGATTGCGTGCGGCCAGGCCAGCGGAGGGAGTAGGGTGGGCCGGGGAAGCCTGCACGGCATCACAACGGGCTACAAGAGGAGGGAGCAGGCAGTCCCGCCGGTGCTAGTTTAGGCGGCTGGAGCAGGAAGATCAGAGATTGAAGAAGCACGTCGGCCGTTGGATGGACATCCAACACTAGCTGCTGCTAGAATCGTGTGTTCACTTACAAAGCCTTGCGTAAACAAGTCAGCCTTGAAATCTATGGCGTGTATAGCCCATTTGCTATTATTTTTATAATTTTTACTCATTTTCTAATTCATATGGAATTTATTGCAGCCCGTTTTCCATTTTTAGAATTGCTGGCCATTTTCTGGTCAGTACCAGGGTCAAAAAATTAACTAAATATGTGGGAAAATTTTGAAAATTCGCAAATTTTTGCTGGGGAACGAAATATTCTTAATCCAAAAATTAATAGCCATACTAAAACAAATTTAAAAATAAATTAGTACTATGTCATGTTAAATCCCATGAAATACGTATAAGATATCAGTGAAGAACAAAAACAAAAAAAAAGAAACTTATATCCCATTTGCTATAAATTTTTTGGAATTTTCAACCCCTTTTGATATTACTTTTAACAGACATTGACCATACTCTTAAGCCAGGTAGGAATGCATCCCTCCTCATCTTGAAAGATTTGCAGCCCAGGCATGAGCATTTAGCTTTATTTATTTATTTATTTATTTACTTATTATATTTAGGTGACCATGAGCATGTACCTGGGCCGGATTCATGTGAGAGCCTCCCTTCCAGTTAATTATGAGATTATCTATTGGGCCTTCATCAGTGGGCTTCATGTTATCAACAAGTGGAAAATGTGTTCCAAGTTTCAAAAAAAATGTGTTCCGTACGATAAATAGTATGCGCTATGTACGGTACGGGGCACTAAAGGATCGAACCGTGCAACGACTTCCAAAACATTGTGTTTGTCGTTCTAACAACACATTTATTCAACCAACAGACGAAATATACAACTGATTGTACATTGAAAACAGAAGCAGCAACTGTTGGGTTTCATAGTAATTTCAAAATTTTTCTACGCACACGCAAGATCATGGTGATGCATAGCAACGAGAGGGGAGAGTGTGATCTATGTACCCTTGTAGATCGACAACGGAAGCATTTGGTTGATGTAGTCGTACGTCTCCATGGCCCGACCGATCAAGCACCGAAACCACGGCACCTCCGAGTTCTAGCACACGTTCAGCTCGATGACGATCCCTGGGCTCCGATCCAGCAAAGCGTCGGGGAGGAGTTCCGTCAGCACGACGGCGTGGTGACGATCTTGATGTTCTCTTGTCGCAGGGCTTCGCCTAAGCACCGCTACAATATGACCGAGGTGGAATATGGTGGAAGGGGGCACCGCACACGGCTAAGGAACGATCATGAAGATCAACTTGTGTGTCTATGGGGTGCCCCCTGCCCCTGTATATAAAGGATGGAGGAGGAGGAGGCCGGCCAAGGCTTGGTGCGGCCAAGATGTGGAGTCCTACTAGGACTCCAAGTCCTAGTAGGAGTCCACCAAGAGGGGAGGAAGGGAGAAGGAAGTGGAGGAGAAGGAGAGGTGGCCGGCCCCCTTTTCCCTAGTCCAATTCGGACTAGAGGGGAGGGGGGCGCAGCAGCCCCTTGGCCCTTTCTCCTCTTCCCACTAAAGCCCATCAAGGTCCATTGCTTCTCCCGTAACTACCCGGTACTTCGAAAAATACCCGAATCACTCGGAACCTTTCCGATGTCCGAATATAGTCGTCCAATATATCGATCTTTATGTCTTGACCATTTAGAGACTCCTCGTCATGTCCCCGATCTCATCCGGGACTCCGAACTCCTTCGGTACATCAAAACTCATAAACTCATAATATAACTGTCACTGAAACCTTAAGTGTGCGGACCCTACGGGTTCGAGAACGATGTAGACATGACCGAGACTTGTCTCCGGTCAATAACCAATAGCGGGACCTGGATGCCCATATTGGATCCTAATATTATACGAAGATCTTTATCGGTCAGACCGCATAACAACATACGTTGTTCCCTTTGTCATCGGTATGGTACTTGCCCGAGATTCGATCGTCGGTATCCAATACCTAGTTCAATCTCGTTACCGGCAAGTCTCTTTACTCATTCTGTAATACATCATCCCGCAACTGACTCATTAGTTGCATTGCTTGCAAGGCTTAAATGATGTGCATTACCGAGAGGGCCCAGAGATACCTCTCCGACAATCGGAGTGACAAATCCTAATCTCGAAATACGCCAACCCAACATGTACCTTTGGAGACACCTGTAGAGCTCCTTTATAATCACCCAGTTACGTTGTGACGTTTGGTAGCACACAAAGTGTTCCTCCGGCAAACGGGAGTTGCATAATCTCATAGTCATAGAATAGCAACATACTAAACGATCGGGTGCTAAGCTAATGGAATGGGTCATGTCAATCAGATCATTCACTTAATGATGTGATCCCGTTAATCAAATAACAACTCATTGTTCATGGTTAGGAAACATAACCATCTTTGATTAACGAGCTAGTCAAGTAGAGGCATACTAGTGACACTTTGTTTGTCTATGTATTCACACATGTATTATGTTTCCGGTTAATACAATTCTAGCATGAATAATAAACATTTATCATGATATAAGGAAATAAATAATAACTTTATTATTGCCTCTAGGGCATATTTCCTTCAGTCTCCCACTTGCACTAGAGTCAATAATCTAGTTCACATCTCCATGTGATTTAACACCAATAGTTCACATCACCATGTGATTAACACCCATAGTTCACATCGTCATGTGACCAACACCCAAAGGGTTTACTAGAGTCAGTAATCTAGTTCACATCGCTATGTGATTAACACCCAAAGAGTACTAAGGTGTGATCATGTTTTGCTTGTGAGATAATTTTAGTCAACGGGTCTGTCACATTCAGATCCGTAAGTATTTTGCGAATTTCTATGTCAACAATGCTCTGCACGGAGCTACTCTAGCTTATTGCTCCCACTTTCAATATGTATCCTAGATCGAGACTTAGAGTCATCCAGATTGTGTCAAAACTTGCATCGACGTAACTTTTTACGACGAACCTTTTTGTCACCTCCATAATTGAGAAATATCCTTATTCCACTAAGGATAATTTTGACCGCTGTCCAGTGATCTACTCTTAGATCACTATTGTACTCCCTTGCTTAACACAGTGTAGGGTATCAATAGATCTGGTACACAGCATGGCATACTTTATAGAACCTATGGCTGAGGCATAGGGAATGACTTTCATTCTCTTTCTATCTTCTGCCGTGGTCGGGCTTTGAGTCTTACTTTCCTTTCTTTCTTTTGTGGTCGGGCTTTGAGTCTTACTCAATTTCACACCTTGCAACACAGGCAAGAACTCTTTCTTTGACTATTCCATTTTGAACTACTTCAAAATCTTGTCAAGGTATGTACTCATTGAAAAACTTATCAAGCGTCTTGATCTATCTCTATAGATCTTGATGCTCAATATGTAAGCAGTTTCACCGAGGTCTTTCTTTGAAAAACTCCTTTCAAACATTCCTTTATGCTTTGCAGAATAATTCTACATTATCTCCGATCAACAATATGTCATTCATATATACTTATCAGAAATGCTGTAGTGCTCCCACTCACTTTCTTGTAAATACAGGCTTCACCGCAAGTCTGTATAAAACTATATGCTTTGATCAACTTATCAAAGCGTATATTCCAACTCCGAGATGGCTTGCACCAGTCCATAGATGGATCGCTGGAGCTTGCATATTTTGTTAGCACCTTTAGGATTCGACAAAACCTTCTGGTTGCATCATATACAACTCTTCTTAATAAATCCATTAGGAATGCAGTTTTGTTTCCATTTGCCAGATTTCATAAAATGCGGCAATTGCTAACATGATTCGGACAGACTTAAGCATAGATACGAGTGAGAAACTCTCATCGTAGTCAACACCTTGAACTTGTCGAAAACCTTTTGCGACAATTCTAGCTTTGTAGATAGTAACACTACTATCATCCGTCTTCCTCTTGAAGATCCATTTATTTTCTATGGCTTGCCGATCATCGGGCAAGTCAACCAAAGTCCATACTTTGTTCTCATACATGGATCCCATCTCAGATTTCATGGCCTCAAACCATTTTGCGGAATCTGGGCTCACCATCGCTTCTTCATAGTTCGCAGTTCCGTTCATGGTCTAGTAACATGACCTCCAGAATAGGATTAGTACCACTCTGGTGCGGATCTCACTCTGGTTTACCTACGAGATTCGGTAGTAACTTGATCTGAAGTTACATGATCATCATCATTAGCTTCCTCACTAATTGGTGTAGTAGTCACAAGAACAGATTTCTGTGATGAACTACTTTCCAATAAGGGAGATGGTACAATTACCTTATCAAGTTTTCTACTTTCCTCCCACTCACTTCTTTCGAGAGAAACTCCTTCTCTGGAAAGGATCCATTCTTAGCAACGAATGTCTTGCCTTCGGATCTGTGATAGAAGGTGTACCCAATAGTCTCCTTTGGGTATCCTATGAAGACATATTTCTCCGATTTGGGTTTGAGCTTATCAGGATGAAACTTTTTCATATAAGCATCACAATCCCAAACTTTAAGAAACGACAACTTTGGTTTCTTGCCAAACCACAGTTCAGATTGTGTCGTCTCAACGGACTTAGATGTGCCCTTTTAACGTGAATGCAGCTGTCTTTAATGCATAACCCCAAAACGATAGGTGGTAGATCGGTAAGAGACATCATAGATTGCACTATATCCAATAAAGTACGGTTATGACGTTCGGACACACCATTATGCTGTGGTGTTCCAGGTGGCGTGAGTAGTGAAACTATTTCACATTGTTTTATCTGAAGCCAAACTCGTAACTCAATACTTCTCCACGATCAGATCGTAGAAACTTTTTTTTTTCTTGTTACGATGATTTTCCACTTCACTCTGAAATTTTTGAACTTTTCAAATGTTTCAGACTTATTTCATTAAGTAGATATACCCATATTGCTCAAATCATCTGTGAAGGTCAGAAAATATGATACCTTGCGAGCCTCAATATTCATCGGACCACATACATCAGTATGTAGATTTCCCAACAAATCTGTTGCTTGCTTCCATTGTTCCGGAGAACGGTGTTTTAGTTCATCTTGCCCATGAGGCATGGTTCGCAAGCATCAAGTGATTCATAATCAAGTGTTTCCAAAATCCCATCAGCATGGAGTTTCTTCATGCGCTTTACACCAATATGACCTAAACGGCAGTGCCACAAATAAGTTGCACTATCATTATTAACTTTGCATCTTTTTGGCTTCAATATTATGAATATGTGTATCACTAACGATCGAGATCCACGAACCATTTTCATTGGGTGTGTAACCATATAAGGTTTTATTCATGTAACAGAACAACATTTATTCTCTAACTTAAATGAATAACCATATTGCAATAAACATGATCAAATCATATTCATGCTCAACGCAACACCAAATAACACTTATTTAGGTTTAACACTAATCCCGAAAGTATAGGGAGTGTGCGATGATGATCATATCAATCTTGGAAACCACTTCACACACATCGTCACTCACCCTTAACTAGTTTCTGTTCATTCTGCAACTCCCGTTTCAGTTACTACTCTTAGCAACTGAACCAGTATCAAATACCGAGGGGTTGCTACGAACACTAGTAAAATACACATCAATAATGTATATCAAATATAGCTTGTTCATTTTGCCATCCTTCTTATCCGCCAAATACTTGGGGTGGTTCCGCTTCTAGGGACCAGTCCCTTTGTAGTAGAAGCACTTAGTCTCAGGCTTAGGTCCAAACTTGGGCTTCTTCACTTGAGCAGCAACTTGCTTGCCGTTCTTCTTGAAGTTCCCCTTCTTCCCTTTGTCTTTCTCTTGAAACTAGTGGTCTTGTCAACCATCAACACTTGATGTTTTTTCATGATTTCTACCTTCGCCGATTTTAGCATCGCGAAGAGCTTGGGAATTGTTTTCGTCATCCCTTGCATATTATAGTTCATCACGAAGTTCTACTAACTTGATGATGGTGACTAGAGAATTCTGTCAATCACTATTTTATCTGGAAGATTAACTCCCACTTGATTCAAGCGATTGTAGTACCCAGACAATCTGAGCACATGCTCACTGCTTGAGCTATTCTCCTCCATCTTTTAGCTATAGAACTTGTTGGAGACTTCATATCTCTCAACTCGGGTATTTGCTTGAAATATTAACTTCAACTCCTGGAACATCTCATATGCTCCATGACGTTCAAAACGTCTTTGAAGTCCCGATTCTAAGCCATTAAGCATGGTGCACTAAACTATCAAGTAGTCATCATATTGAGCTAGCCAAACGTTCATAACGTCTGCATCTGCTCCTGCAATAGGTCGTCACCTAGCGGTGCATCAAGGACATAATTCTTCTGTGCAGCAATGAGGATAAACCTCAGATCACGGATCCAATCCGCATCATTGCTACTAACATCTTTCAACTTAGTTTTCTCTAGGAACATATCAAAATAAAACAGGGGAGCTAAACGCGAGCTATTGATCTACAACATAGATATGCTAATACTACCAGGACTAAGTTCATGATATATTAAAGTTCAATTAATCATATTACTTAAGAACTCCCACTTAGACATCCCTCTAATCCTCTAAGTGATCACGTGATCTAAACCATGTCCGATCATCACGTGAGATGGAGTAGTTTCATTGGTGAACATCACTATGTTGATCATATCTACTATATGATTCACGCTCGACCTTTCGGTCTCCGTGTTCCGAGGCCATATCTGTATATGCTTGGCTCGTCAAGTTTAACCTGAGTATTCCGCGTGTGCAACTGTTTTGCACCCGTTGTATTTGAACGTAGAACCTATCACACCCGATCATCACGTGGTGTCTCAGCACGAAGAACTTTCGCAACGGTGCATACTCAGGGAGAACACTACTTGATAATTTAGTGAGAGATCATCTTATAATGCTACCATCAATCAAACCAAGATAAGATGCATAAAAGATAAACATCACATGCAATCAATATAAGTGATATGATATGGCCATCATCATCTTGTGCTTGTGATCTCCATCTCCGAAGCACCGTCGTGATCACCATCGTCATCGGCGTGACACCTTGATCTCCATCGTAGCATCGTTGTTGTCTCGCCAAGCTTATGCTTCCACGACTATCGCTACCGTTTAGTGATAAAGTAAAGCATTACATCGCGATTGCATTGCATACAATAAAGCGACAACCATATGGCTCCTGCCGGTTGCCGATAACTCGGTTACAAAACATGATCATCTCATACAATAAAATTCAGCATCATGCCTTGACCATATCACATCACAACATGCCCTGCAAAAACAAGTTAGACGTCCTCTACTTTGTTGTTGCAAGTTTTACGTGGCTGCTACGGGCTTAAGTAAGAACCAATCTCACCTACGCATCAAAACCACAACGATAGTTTGTCAATTTGACTCCGTTTTAACCTTCGCAAGGACCGGGCGTAGCCATACTCGGTTCAACTAAAGTTGGAGAAACTGTCACCCACAAGCCACCTTTGTGCAAAGCACGTCGGGAGAACCGGTCTCGCGTAAGCGTACGCGTAATGTCGGTCTGGGCCGCTTCATCCAACAATACCGCCAAACTAAAGTATGACATGCTGGTAGGCAGTATGACTTATATCACCCACAACTCACTTGTGTTCTACTCGTGCAAATAACATCAACATATAAAACCTAGGCTCTGATACCACTGTTGGGTTTCGTAGTAATTTCAAAAAAATTCCTATGCACACGCAAGATCATGTGATGCATAGCAACGAGAGGGGAGAGTATGATCTACATACCTAGTAGATCGACAACGGAAGCGTTTGGTTGATGTAGTCGTACGTCTTCATGATCCGACCGATCAAGCACCGAAACTACGGCACCTCCGAGTTCTAGCACACGTTCAGCTCGATGACGATCCCCATACTCCGATCCAGCAAAGTGTCGGGGAAGAGTTCCGTCAGCACGACGGCGTGGTGACGATCTTGACGTGCTACTGCTGCAGGGCTTCGCCTAAGCACCGCTACAATATTATCGAGGACTATGGTGGCTGGGGGCGCCGCACACGGCTAAGGAATAGATCACGTGGATCAACTTGTGTGTCTCTGGGGTGCCCCTGCCTCCATATATAAAGGACTAAGGGGGGAGGCTGGCCGGCCAAGTAGGGCGCGCCAGGAGAGTCCTACTCCCTCTGGGAGGGGGAAAAGAGAGAGGGGGGGCGGCCACCTCTCCTTATCCTAATAGGACTAGGGGAGGGGGGAGGCGCGCGGCCCATCTTGGGCTGCCCCTTCTCTTTTCCACTAAAGCCCACTAAGGCCCATTTAGCTCCCGGGGGTTCCGGTAACCTCCCGGTACTCCGGTAAAATCCCGATTTCACCCGGAACACTTCCGATATCCAAACATAGGCTTCCAATATATCAATCTTTATGTCTCGACCATTTCGAGACTCCTCGTCATGTCCGTGATTACATCCGGGACTCTGAACAACCTTCGGTACATCAAAATGCATAAACTCATAATATAACTATCATCGTAACCTTAAGCGTGCGGACCCTACGGGTTCGAGAACAATGTAGACATGACCGAGACACGTCTCCGGTCAATAACCAATAGAGGGACCTGGATGCCCATATTGGCTCCTACATATTCTACGAAGATCTTTATCGGTCAGACCGCATAACAACATACGTCGTTCCCTTTGTCATCGGTATGTTACTTGCCCGAGATTCGATCGTCGGTATTCCAAATACCTAGTTCAATCTCGTTACCGGCAAGTCTCTTTACTCGTTATGTAATACATCATCCCGCAACTAACTTATTAGTTGCAATGCTTGCAAGGCTTAAGTGATGTGCATTACCGAGAGGGCCCAGAGATACCTCTTCGACAATTGGAGTGACAAATCCTAATCTCGAAATACGCCAACCCAACATGTACCTTTGGAGACACCTGTAGTACTCCTTTATAATCACCCAGTTACGTTGTGACATTTGGCAGTACCCAAAGTGTTCCTCCGGTAAACGGGAGTTGCATAATCTCATAGTTATAGGAACATGTATAAGTCATGAAGAAAGCAATAGCAACATACTAAACGATCGGGTGCTAAGCTAATGGAATGGGTCATGTCAATCAGATCATTCACTTAATGATGTGATCCCGTTAATCAAATAACAACTCATTGTTCATGGTTAGGAAACATAACCTTCTTTGATTAACGAGCTAGTCAAGTAGAGGCATACTAGTGACACTTTGTTTGTCTATGTATTCACACATGTATTATGTTTCCGGTTAATACAATTCTAGCATGAATAATAAACATTTATCATGATATAAGGAAATAAATAATAACTTTATTATTGCCTCTAGGGCATATTTCCTTCATCATCAACTTCTTCTTGGACTGCTGGTCCTTTGCCCTTCTCACAATCAACATGTTTGTCAAACAAGTCATCATCATCCTGCAGATCAATGTCTGAATCAACAATTTGTGGAATGTAATCTTCATCTGAATCCTGCACTACTGAACAGCCAACTGTGTTTGCTGCATCCATGTTCAAAAACCTACAGGATTTCCTTGCCCTAAACCCAAACTGAGATGAAAGGTAAGTAGTTCCAGGCTGGGGTGGACTTGGTATGAAATTATCTTCTTCTAACTCTGCTACACTTTCTGACTCTGCTTCATCTTGCTCATGCTCTTGATCATGCTCATGATCATGCTCATGCTCTTGATCATGCTGAGACAGCTCCTGTTCCACTTGAGGGAGCTCAGCCTGCTCCTATTCCACTAGGGTGAGCTGAGCCTGCTCCTCTTGCTGCTGTTGTGTCTACTCTGCTTGTTGCTGGTGTGCATTCTCCTTCTTTGGCCTAATGCCACTGAACCTGACAATTGGAGGATCCTCATCATCAGAGTGGACTTGAACAACAGAAACATATGATCTCATGCTCACATCATGATCAAGAAATATCTGTTGGAAGTGGTTGCCATTTAGAACACAATCCTTCATGTTTTCTGTCATAGTGTTGTCCCCTATCTTGATCTCTCTTAATCCATTCTTATACACTGTCAATCCAGGAACACACCAATAAGCCCCGATCCTGCCCTCAAACTCATATCCATTTTTCTCCACTAGACTGGCAACAACATTAGGTGTCCAATTATCTATTTCACAGTAATCATATCAAATGGAGTGACCTTTGTGATAATCCATATGCTTGCCAGCACACAGAAAGCACCTTAACAGAGAAGTGGTTGCTTAAGGGTCCTGCAAAACAATCAAGTTGAAAAAGTTCAGACATTTCAGACTACAGAGAGGTTCAGACATTTCAGACTACAGTTCAGACATTCAGACTTTTTTACCTTTTCAGAAAGAAAAATAGAGATTCATGGCTCCAATTAACAAATGTATGATCTTACAGGTCGAAAAGCAACCATCTTTGGTAAATCTGACACAATGTAATTGCAAATTACAACAATTTTTGGTCCAATTAACACTCTGACATTAAAAGCAAACTTTACTGCTTAAACCCTAGACCCCTGGACCGATGAAAAATTGGGGGGAGAAAGAACCTTAACCACTCCAGATCTCCGCAAACATGGCCATCTACTGCAAACCCTCCATGACGCAGCCCTATTTTTGGCCTGCCACAAGGATCTTCAAGAAACTGCTAAAACCCTACCACCCCACACCCAATCCGTCAGAAAGTTGAACGAACGGCCAAACCCTAGCTCGTACGCGCAATTGATGCGGCCAAGAACTCTTTACGAGAGCTAAATTGCACAGATCGTTCAATGGAGCTGCTGGCGACGGCGACGTACCGTACAGGGGCGGCGAGGAATCATCACGATGACGCGAAGGAGCAAGAGGCACGTCGCGCAGGCCCCTCTCGAACGGCGCGGACGGCGGCGGCTCAGCGTCCGACGACGTGCTCATGGAGCCGTCGTCGACGCCGACGAGCAAACGCACTACCTCGGCAGCGACGACGAGCAGAGAGGGTGCGGGAGGGTGCGACCGGGTGCGGTACGACTTGGTGAGGGGCGTTTAATCACCAGGTGTTGGCGCATTTGCAAAAAAAAACCCGAACTACTAGTATTAAACCCCCCCCCCCTACCAGGTGTTGCACATGTGGCGGTCAAAGCATAGCTGGCAACGGCTGACTCGGCCAAGTCAACGAATACGTAGCTCAATTCGTATATACGGACCAAAGTGAACCCTCTGCACAAGTATATGGACTGTAGTTTGGATATTTTGAAGTAGTGGTACTTAAGTATCAGCCGGCTCAAGTTTTGTGACCTATGATGAATTTTTCTCTATCTCTAATCATGAGTGATGCTTACACCTACGTACGCATCCCTTTGCCTTCGGCTTCATTTCTTCCGCTCCGGTCAGCTCGGGTCAGTTCATGTCGAGCATTCCTTGGTGGAAGGCGGCGACGCGGTCGGACGTCACGCACTGGGTGATGAGCCGCGCCCCCGGCTTGTGCGCCCACGGCTTCACCAGTATGCACGTCGCGATGTAGTCCAGGTTCGTCAGGGGCACCACGTGCGCCAGCGGGCCCCAGCCGTAATCCACCTCCGCGAACCCGAGCCGCGTCCAGTCCGACACCAGCAGCGTCCGGTAGTCCGACGTGATCTGGTACAGGTCCTCGCCGCCGTTGGTGGAGGGGAACTTTTGGTTCCTGGGTACATATGTACCCTATATGCAAATTTTTTTTAGTAATTCAATAAAAAGTCAAAAATTTCTAAAAATATTTTTGTTAAAAACTTGACCTTCCATTGTACTAGTGAGAAAACTGACAAAAACATAAAATTCCTCTTTAACTTCTTTTCAAAAAAGACAAATTTCCGATCAAAATAGCGTGAATAGTGATCCATAGTAGCAAATAAATTTTGTCTTTTTTACTGTGAAGTGAACATAGTTTTCTTTTTTCTGAAAATGTGTATACTAGCGCGCAAGTAAGTCAACTTTATTCTAAAAATAGTTTCTTAAATATTTTGACTTTTTGTTTAACTATTAAAAATAAATCCCCATATAGGGTACATATGTACCAGGAACCATTGGGTATTTCCCTTCAGTTGGTGGCTTTCCACCAAACCCATACAATCAACTCCCCAAATTCAGGACCAGTTGCTTATTATCAGTCACGCTACACACCATCAATCCACCCATCAACCAATCCAATGCAACCGTATCTGTTTCTAATCACGCATCCTTTTGCCTTCGGCTTCACTTCTTCTCCGGCTCCGGTCAGTTCATGTCGAGCATTCCCTGATGGAAGGCGGCGACGCGGTCGGGCGTCACGCACTGGGTGATGAGCCGCGCCCCTGGCTTGTGCGCCCACGGCTTCACCAAGATGCACGTCGCGATGTAGTCCAGGTTCGTCAGGGGCACGACGTGCGCCGGCGGCCCCCAGCCGTAGTCCACCTCCGCGAACCCGAGCCGCGTCCAGTCCGACACCAGCAGCGTCCGGTAGTCCGACGTGATCTGGTACGGGTCCTCACCGCCATTGGTGCCGGCCTCTCCTGTCGCCCACCGCGTGAACTCGGATGGCATCCGTCTCTTCCCGTCCTTGATTATCTTCACCACTTCCGGGATCGAGGAGCCGGACACCTTGCCCGCGAGGGCCGAGACGCGCATGATGTAGTAGCAGTTGCCGTAGAACCCGGCGCCGGCGCGCGGGAGCGAGGCCTGCAGAAGGGGCCGAGCGTTCATGGCGAAGCAGAGGTGCACGGTGGACTCCGGCTCGAACGCCGCCGCGCGCGTGCGGCTCTGCCACGCTTTGGCCACCAGCACCTCGAACGCCGTGCACCACGAGCCGGCGTGCTCCGTGTTGTACTGCGACTTGAAGTGGCCGATGTAGTCTGCGGAGATGTCCATGGCGAGGTACTCGAGACTCTTGGCGCCCGCGGGGCTCGGCAGGCTGCCGATAACGGCGCCGGCCGGGTCCGGGATCGCCTCGCGGCCCCATTGTGGCTCCACCGCCAGGCCTTCCACGCTGCTACGGCTGCGGGCGAGCTCACCGACGGCGGCCATAAACTGCGCGGCGCCGGGGCCGTCGGAGACGGCGTGGCTGAAGCGGAAGCCGACGACGAAGCCGCCGCACGCGAAGGTGGTAACCTGGACGAGCAGGACAAGCTTGCGCTCATCCTCCTCCTGGGCGGGCGTGGGCGGGAGCAGCTCGTCCTTGGCGATCATCATAGGGTGCTCCAGGTACTCCACGTCCTCGAGCGCGCAGGCGGCCGCGGCCTCCGTGAACCAGACGCCGCTGCCGTCGCCGCCGCAGTCGACCTGCAGCAGCCCACCTTCGTCCGTGAACCCGAGGCGTCCCGCGAGCGGGTAGTACTGCACCAGGGCCTGCGCCATAGCCCGCTCGATGGTCCTCGCCGGGCCAGCGTCGTTGCCGCCGTCAGGAGCCGGCTTGAAGACGTGCAGCGACTCGATGAGCGCCATCTGGGTGGGGTACCGATCAAGCCAGGACAGGCGGAGCGGGCCGACCGGCGTGGGCTCGGCCGGGGCCACCAGGCGCTGCGCCAGCCGCTCGACGGACTTGTTCACGGCCGCCATTGCAACGAAGCCGCAAGAATTGAATGGAGCTGGTGGGAGAGAGAAGTGATCGGCGGGCAGTTAGCTGACTGCTACTGCTCCTTGCTTGGATTTGGTGTGTGGGTAGGTTGCTTGACTTACCATTGAAGGGGAGGGTGGTATTTATAGGGGTGGTGGAGTTAACGTCCGGCGATGTGGCTCTTGGTGGTGACGAGGATGAGAGTCGGATGGAAGCTGACCGTGGCTACTGCAGTTGCTCTGCCCGGAGGACGGGGGCGAGGTCGGTCCTACGTCGAGTCGTCGGGGTCAAAAGGTGGTGGGGCGTCGCTTTCCTAGCTCTATCCAGTTGCTTGCAACCATGCCCAGCAGCTCACGTTCTTAATTGCGTGCCCTAGTACCACTTCGTCCTCCTAACAACTCCAAGATTGTCGTGGAAAAGGCAGGAGAGACATTTGCAGGGATCATGCACGTCCATAGGCTGATTTCCATTGCAGATCGTCTTGACATTGAGTGGCGACTTGTTACACATTTCCGAGGGGAAGGCGCGTGTTCCCTCTGGTGAGGAAGTAACAGTGGCACGAAAGCTACCGGGTCCGCATGGACCGCGTGCAGGTTAGGCGAGTAAATCCACTCGATTGGGACAAGCGACCGGCTGGTGTAGTTGGTGGCAAAAACACTACTGCTGATTAATCTTTTTTTTTCCGATAAAGAGCATTTTTTATTGAATCATAACGTAGCATCGAGGGATACAATCATAATGAGTACACATCCGGTCTCTAAATAACTAGGATGCACACAACCAACCCACAACACAAGATCACGCGGACAAGGAGCAGAGTCATACACAACCGAAGCTGTGCGGACGAATGAAAAAAGAGAAACACTCCCAAAGTGATGAAATAAAGTGACAATGGTGACCATCAGCACCAACTATATCATGATAGCACAAGGACTGCGTGAAAAGATTCTCCAAAAGCAATGCCTCCAAAAAGGAAATGACATGCAAGCACCGCCATCGCCGGATCCAACTATCGAAAGTCAGATAGTGGGTTTCATCCGAAAGATCAAGCCCGAGCAAACTCCGATCAATGTCTTCATCAAGGTAAAAACACACATAACACCGCCATTACCAGGTATAACAAACTAATGTCACACATAGGATTTTCATCCGGAGCTCGAGACCGGATAGTCAGAGCAGCGCCACCCAATCAAAGTCATTTTTTTAGAAAAGGAGGATGACCCCTGGCTTCTGCATCTGGGCGATGCATGCGGCCACTTTATTAATTATTCACACAAGACCTTACAAAGTCATACAGCAGTAAGACTAAAGCAACCGTCTAGGCAACATCCGTCGATACTCCTATCCAGTTGATGAAGGGGCATTGAAAATCTGGGCCTAATGCCAAACAGACCTCGCAGCCAAACCTAACATCTAAGACCTGAGGTCCCAACCAGGACGCCTGCCGGGTATGGGGCACGCACCAGTCCGGCGCACTCCTCAACCAGAACGCCTACCGGGTATGAGGCCGCCGCAGCCACCTGCCACCAATCCATCTTTAGTGTTGTACTGTTGCATTAACCTTGCCCGGTCTAGCTGCCGTCGACGCCACCATGACGCCAGACAACACCACCATCCTGCGCTCGTCCATCATCACACGCCCACCGGCGACACTCCGCTACTCCATGCCACTGAGACTCGCCGTTGTCGATGTGTCAGATTCCACGCCGCTCCTCCTCTTGTCCCCTCTAGCCAACACTTGCTCCAAAACGATGCCCCCAGGAAGGAGAACGACATCGGAAAGTCGCCATCGTCCGATCCGGAATATCCAGATCTAGGGTTTCCCCCGGAACCTTCCGATCAGGTTGACGTGACCTGCAACTACGATGCCTCGAGAAGGGAACGGCGTCCGAGATGCCGCCATCGTCCGCCATGACCGTAGTCAGGCGTGTTTTTCACCGAAAGCCACGTCATCTCGATCTCGCGGTTGGCTGGAACCGAGCGGAGTCTCGCCACGAAGACGAATGCCGACATCGGTAAAATGGCGAAGATCCGACGTCTCCTCACCGGTCTCTCCACGTGCCGCCGGCCGGCTGAAGGCCACCCTGCGGCGGATCCGATCGGGGTTGGATCAACAGTCGACGCCTCAACCATCTCCGCGCAGATCAGGTGCCCCGTCGGATGGGGCGCTGCCACCGCCGCCGTCCATCTCAGGGTCTCCTCTCCGCCGGCAAATGGTGCCCGAAGGCTGGTCGATTGGATTATGCATGAAGTTACAGGGGGTGCGAACCCTTGTCTCAGACGAGGGGGGTGGCTTATATAGAGTGCGCCAGGACCCCAGCCATCCCCCGTTACATAGGGTTCCACTACTAGGGAAAACCTTATGCACAGAACTTCAGCAGTAGCGCTTGTTAAAAAAGGGCGCTACTGCTAAATAGCAATAGCGCGTGCTGGATAAACGCGCTGCAGACACTAATGTAGCAGTAGCCGTCTCCTTTTAAAAGCGCTACTACTAAAATTCTCACTACTAAGCAGATATGCTACATATAGTAGTAGCAGTCTTCTAGAAAGAGCGCTACCGCTAAGTTTATTTTAGCAGCACGTTTACTGTGAAACGCGCTACTATTAATGGAAAGAAAATTAAACGAAAATAAATAGAAAAGTAAATGAAAATGAAAGAAATAAAAAAAGGAGAAAGGAAAAAATAAAATGTAAAAAAAATAAATGGAAAAGGGGAAAAGGAGAAAGGAATAGCAGTAGCGTCTGTTCATCAGAGGCGCTATGAATAACTTAGCAGTAGCGCTCGTTTGGACCCTCGCTATAGAAAGAGAAAAGGAAATAAGAAAAGGAAAGGAAAATACATAGCTATAGCTGTAGCGCGTTTACTGAAAAGCGCTATAGCTAACTTAGTTATAGCGCTTTTACAGAAACACGCTACCACTAAGTTTGACTTAACCCAAAAGCGACCCCCCCGGCCACAACTTCTTCCCCAAATCTCTCGCCCCACTTCGCCGCTGTCTTCCCAATTCGACGCCCCCCTACTTCGCCGCCGTCTCCCGCCGACGTCAATGCCCCCGGACCCACCAGAGTCGCGCGCCTTCGATGCCACCGGAGCCGCGCAGCCTCATCAACGCCACTGGAGCCACCCTCGACGCCCTGCCTCCCTCGCCACAACTGCCTCCCTCGCCATCACCGGAGACGCCCCTGCCTCCCTCGCCATGACCGGAGCCATCCTCTGTAAGCCCCCACCCCTCCTTTCTCTCTCTCTCTCTCATGCATAGCACAAACATTGGACAGAGAACTAGCTAGCTAGGTTAACTAGTTTAATTAGGTTAATTATCTAGGTTAGTGCAAAAATTTAGTTAGGGCTTTGACAGAGAACTAGTTAGGTTAACTAGTTTAATTAGGTTAATTATCAGGTAAACTAGGTTAACTAGCTAGGTTAACTAACTAGGTTAAATAGCTAGGTAAATTAGGTTCGTTAGGTTAACAAGCTAGGTTAACTAGGTTCGCTAGGTTAGAGGAAAAATTTATTTTAGAGCATTAGGTGAGAAGGGTTAGAGAAATGGAGTTCCTTTGCAATTTAATTGGGTTCTGTCCTAGGCAGAGAAGCGTTAGAGAAAATAATGTGTGTGTGTGTGTGAGAGAGAGAGAGGAATAGCTAGAACATAATTTTGGTTCTGTCCTAGGCAAAGAAGTGTTTAGTGAGGTCATTTTGCAAAGGTTTTTGATTTTTGAAGACCACTATTTTTCTAGGAAAAGAATTTAAGCAAGTTCTATTATAAAGATGATCCTTCCTAGACTTTTATTGTTGTTTTCAGGGAAGTGTGGTTCGATTGTGGCCAGGTTAGTCATGTTATATCTTTTCATTGAAGTGTGATTTGATTGTGCCTATGTGGCCTTTTGCTGTTTCCAGGGAATGAAGCGCGGGTGGCCTATGTTTTGCCGGAATGTTGATTCATTTCCATTCTGGCAAATTTCAGGTGCTCGATTTGTCCACTTTTTAGCAAAGGTCATGCCGAAGTTTTTCGTGAATTTCGGCATGACTTGTGCTACAAACTAGGACATATTGAGTGCCCGTGATTTGCCGCACCGGGAAGGATTCAACGTTCCTGCAAAGCATAGGACTTTTTATGTCATTATTCATTTTATTAGGTCTAGAATTAATTGACTAGATTTAATCATAGGAAACATGGCTAGAAACGATGAAGGACAGGGTTCTAGTGAGTGCGACAACGTGTACCTGGCGGCAGAGGAATTTTTGAGGGAAGACGACGATCAACAGTCGATGTTGCTGGGTCCACCTATCACATCGGAGACTGAGACTGACATCGAGACCGACACTGAGACTGAGACCGGCGCTGAGACTGAGACCGGCATGGAGACCGACGCTGAGACTGAGACCGGCGCCGAGACTAACAGAGCCAGTATAGAACCGAAAGCAAAGAGGAGGCAACTTCCTAACAAGCTCAGGACTACTAGACTGGTGGTCACGGAGGTGAACGACGGCAATTTTGAGCCAAACACGCCCGAGGAAGCGCACACATGCTACGGCAATCAAATAGGTCGCATCATACGGACAACCGCCACCATCAACGATGAGAAACTAAACAAGATAGATAATACGAGGCCCTCCCTCCTAAAGAAGTTGCACCAGTGCTACCTCTTTTAGCACTGCGTTGGTTTTCCCAAAGAGGAAGGGATGATGCAGCAAAGTAGCGTAAGTATTTCCCTCAGTTTTTGAGAACCAAGGTATCAATCCAGTAGGAGGCTACGCGCGAGTCCCTCGTACCTGCACAAAACAAATAAATCCTCGCAACCAACACAAATAGGGGTTGTCAATCCCTATAGGGCCACTTACGAAAGTGAGATCTGATAGATATAATAAGATAATATTTTTGATATTTTTATGATAAAGATGCAAAGTAAAATAACGGAAAATAAATAGCAATGTAAATAACTAAGTAGTAGGAGATTGATATGATAAAGATAGACCCGGGGGCCATAGGTTTCACTAGTGGCTTCTCTCGAGAGCATAAGTATTCTACGGTGGGTGAACAAATTACTTTTGAGCAATTGACAGAATTGAGCATAGTTATGAGAATATCTAGGTATGATCATGTATATAGGCATCACGTCCTAGACAAGTAGACCGACTCCTGCCTGCATCTACTACTATTACTCCACTCATCGGCCGCTATCCAGCATGCATCTAGAGTATTAAGTTAAAAACAGAGTAACGCCTTAAGCAAGATGACATGATGTAGAGGGATAGACTCATGCAATATGAAGAAAACGCCATCTTGTTATCCTCGATGGCAACAATACAATACGTGCCTTGCTGCCCTTACTGTCACCGGGAAAGGACACTGCAAGAGTGAACCCAAAGCTAAGCACTTCTCCCATTGCAAGAAAGATCAATCTAGTATGCCAAACCAAACTGATAATTCGAAGAGACTTGCAAAGATAACCAATCATACATAAAAGAATTCAGAGAAGATTGAAATATTATTCATAGATAGACTTGATCATAAACCCACAATTCATCGGTCTCAACAAACACACCGCAAAAAGAAGATTACATCAAATAGATCTCCACAAGAGAGGGGGAGAACATTGTATTGAGATCCAAAAAGAGAGAAGAAGCCATCTAGCTACTAACTATGGACCCGTAGGTCTGAAGTAAACTACTCACACTTCACCGGAGAGGCTATGGTGTTGATTTAGAAGCCCTCCGTGATCGATGCTCCCTCTGGCGGAGCTCCGGAACAGGCCCCAAGATGGGATCTCGTGGATACAGAAAGTTACAGCGGTGGAATTAGGGTTTTGGTTCCGTCTCTGATCGTTTGGGGGTACATGGGTATATATAGGAGGAAGAAGTACGTCAGTGGAGCAACAGGGGGCCCACGAGGGTGGAGGGCGCGACGGGGGGGGGGGGGGGGGGGGGGGCAGGCGCGCCCCCCTACCTCGTGGCCTCCTGTTAGTTGGCTTGACGTAGGGTCCAAGTCTTCTGAGTTGTATTCGGTGAGAAAATTACGTTCCCGAAGGTTTCGTTCCATTTGGACTCCGTTTGATATTCCATTTCTTCAAAACCCTAAAACAGGCAAAAAACAGCAATTCTGGGCTGGGCCTCCGGTTAATAGGTTAGTCCCAAAAATAATATAATAGTGGATAATAAAGCCCAATAATGTACAAAATAGTAGATAATATAGCATGGAGCAATCAAAAATTATAGATACGTTGGAGACGTATCAACCAGATATTCTTGTTCCCGGACCGGAATGAAAAGGATTATAAAGATCCAGATAAGGACCCGACAATGAAGAAGATAAGCAAACATGTCATGAGCAGGTTTAGCGACGCGTTGGCCGCTTGGAAAGCAAGGGTGAAATACCAGAACTTCAACGGAAAGTAACCCTACTCCGAGATTGTAAAGGATAATCTGACAATCATGGCAGGGCACTTTGAAATATTCAAGGCGGCTTGCGAGGCCGAAGATGCCAAAAAATAGTCGAAGTACATGAAGGGGCTTCAACAGAAGAACATTGGGTGCCACCACCTCGAAAGTCGTGGTTATGGCGGGAAGAGGTCCATATGGGCCAAGGAGGACGCGGAAGCCGCGAGTCTGGGCAACCCAGACCCCTTGGCGGAGTTCACCGTCCCGTAGGAGCGTGACGTCCTCAGGGCCCGGCACCGTTGGGACCCAGTGAAGAAGGTTTTCGAGAAGAACGCGGTCACGACGGAGTTCATGAGACTGCTGGTAATTTTAGTTTCTGATCAATTCAACTGCATGTTAGTCATATTTGTAAACGACCCTTGTGCCTTTTGCAGAGAGAGCAGCACATGATTGCGGCCGAAAGCGACTCGCTGTTTGAGGCATTAGCGAGGCCCAAGTGGGACACTCCATTCAACCGGGCGTTGAACATATTGAAAAGACTCCCGGTGGAGACTCGACCGTCGTATGGACGCGTGCATGGTGTTAGAGACGGCGCCACGTGGAAGAAGTACTACTGTGAGACCACGGAGGAGAGAAAGGAAAGACGGAAGTTAACTGAAGAAAACATCGACAAGAAGGTTGAGATTGCGGTTGAAAAGAAATCATCTGAGACAGTCGCAATAGCGGTAGCTACCGCAAAATAGGTGCTTGTAGATATGTCTACTACCTTGGTTCCGGCCGTTTTCAATTGGAGCAGGCAAAATCCAGAAAAAATGCAGCGGACTTAGCAGCTCGACTAGCGTTGCACCAGCACCTGTAGCTGCACCTTCTCCCGCACCGGCTCCTGCACCTGCTCCGACACTGGCTCGGGCACCGGACGTGCTCAGCGGTGCTTCGTCTTTGGCTGAGCTCGACGCCCTCACGGTATCTATCACACCGGCCCCCTTCAATAAATGTATAATCTCCCATTTTTGTTGCCTTTCGGATGTCTCACGTCGCAGACTTTTCTTTGTAGGCCGACGAAACCCCGTGCACCATATTGTACACCATCGGCGACCAGAAGGTGGACGTGGGGAAGGCAACGATAATGGAGCCGAAGGAACCATTGTTCCACAGCCGGCCGATCCCCCCGGAAGTCTTCAAGGTTTCCGTGGCCAGTGTCAAACCGGGCCACGAGAATTTGGCTCCTCTAGTACTAGTGGGGGATGACGACGAGACCCCGCGGCGGCTTGGTGATTGTTGCAATGGGTGGGTCCTATTGTGGCCAAATAGTCTGCTTCATCTGGAGGCGGCCGGGAGCACACCCACGAACACGCAGTTAGGTATGAACATCAACACCTCACCTACTCTAGTAGTCGCTAGTGACGTCGCCATGGATGAGGATGAGGATGACGATGACACTCAACAGTATGTCAATACTGGCGCCTACTTAGGGTCTGACCGTCATGAGTCGGTGCCTGAATTGCCGCCTCCATAATCTGAACGTATTATGGACAACCTTCCAGTAGTAAAGAAGTCTAGGAAGAGACCGAGGAAAGGCAAAAAAGCTACTTCTATGATCCAGCCGCCTCAGCAGCCTCGAGTTCAAGAACGTATAGATATCCCCGGTGCGGCAAAATGGCATATCCTCGGTCAACCAATCCTACCTGAAGCAGCGCTAGGGGCCAGATTCGGCAATTTAAGGAGACTTCATGATGATGTGCTGCGGATAGAGAAAGGCCTCATCGCCTAAAAAAATCTAGGATACCCACTCTATGTGGTTATCGTGCTGCGGGGATTGTCATACGTCGACACATTCCCCGCGAAGAAGTTCTTCCTTCGATTCGATTACATCTTCGACATGTTTCACTTGAAGAAGCTGGATTTTGTGTTTGTCCGCCTTTATGCTTTGCACATGAACTACCTCATCGGGGTTGAGCAGATACCTCATATCTGTGTCGCTAACCCGTACTCCATGCACGAGGGCTTCTTGGGAGTCTGCGCAAAGCACCGTCAATACGCGAGGGAATACATCGTCAATTTCATGCTCGCCAATAAGGACAAGGAGGCGATTCTCGTGCCTTATCATTCCATGTAAGTCATCCACGCGGATATCCTTCCTTTGATTTCAATCATTCATTTGCACGGTGGAGGCTAATTAATTTGAGGTGTACTTATTTTGCGCAGCGGCGGGCGCGCCATCCTCATCATCCTCTACCCCCGATACTCCCACGCTCTTTACTTGGACTCGTCGAAGAACATTAACAAAAAGGATTACACCCACATCAAGTCTGTTCTCGACAGTGCTATGTTTTACTACGACGCACGGGGTGGAGAGGTCAAGGACAAGAAGAAAAGGGATGGCAGGCCCGCCTTCGGCCATAATACTGACTTCTGCTGCATCCAGCAACCGAGTGATTCTCTTAATGATGGATTCTATGTCCTACACCACATGCTGGAGTACAGACGGGATCACCAGAACCTTCGCATGTCACCTACATCCGACGATGCCCATATTCTGCAATGGGCAAAGAACTTAGGAGATATCGAGGATCATCGACTTTGAGCTGAGTTCTATCACATCCAGCACGAACTTTCCCAAATCATCATGAAGGAGGTCATCGGAATAACAGGGATGTTCTACGAAGAAGGACAAATGTCACGGGAAGATGTCTGAACACGCGTAGCTGCTCAGTGTCTCGACCTGAAGCCTTTCACTAAGCTCGGGGACTATCTCCCTGACTTGGATGGATGGCACGACATGGAGTGATTGTCGATATATGACAATGTGTCCGTTTAGTACATACTATCTATATGACGAAACTTTGAATTATGCATGACAAAACTTTATTTGTGATGTAATTAAACCGTCCTCCTCGACTAGCGAAGATCACTCTAGTTAGGGCATTTTGGGTACGATGAACTTTGTTATTTATGCTTATGATATGTTGCTTCTATTTTTGCCAAGTCTGTCTCTTTCTGTTGCTCAACTATATATGTTGCATATCATCGACTCATTTGACGATGCAGGTGTATAGATCATTGATGGCGAAGAAGTGCTACGCAAGGAGTATACGACGAGTGGCCGGAATGTCAGGCCCAGGTGTACCGATTTCCGGTTTCCGAGCGACAACCAGTAGTTAGTTTAGGTTCACACAAAGTGATAGCTCTTATCGCATATATCATTGTTTAGATGGATGGCGATGTAGTTGCAAGTAATCGAGACTTGTATTGCTATTTTCGAGATGATGAGGAGAGACCACTTTGTGTTGGATGATGATTATGATGATGACATGATTTGATGAGACTATTTGTATGTATATGCTATGATTACATTTGTATGTGTATGATATGCTAAAGATTATTGTATAAAGCCTATTCAAATAGAAAACAAATATGCAAAAAAAAAACAGAAACCAATTAAACTAGCAGTAGCGAGGGGAACAAAGTTAGAAGTCGCATTCCCTTACCAGTAGCGCTCCCTACTAAAAAGTGCTGCAGATATTAGCAGCAGCGCTCTGCACTAAAGAGCGCTACTGCTAGCCATGTATAGCAGTAGCGTGGGACGACAGGCGCTACTGCTACACATTAGCTGTAGCGCCTTATCAGTAGCGCGTCCTCCCGCGCTACTGATAGGGAAAATACCCGCGCTACTGCTAGGGTTTTCCCTAGTAGTGTTCATGTACATAAAGAGGGGACATTACTGGTAACGTCAGCATTAAAGTGATATAAATGGCCCTTAAGACTACGGGGTGAACGCCTGATCGTTGCCATCCAGAGTGACCTTAGATCTTCTGTACTGCGAGTGGTTTCTGATGTGGTCGAATGATTATATCCTGGTCGAATGAAATTGGGTTGTCCAAGTGGAACTCATGGTCGAGTGAATTGCATCCTGAGGTGAGTTCAGTCGGTAGAATTTGTCATCCTTTGAATGTCTTCGATTGCAGGGCAGTGTCCTTGGGAAGGGTACTTAGATCAGGTCTATTGCCCTACCCTAGGTACATGTCATCGTCATTAGCCCCCGAATGGTTCTGGGTCCGCGTGGAGATGGAGTTGAAGATGGTTCCGACTCAATGTTCATGCTTCGGAAGCATTTTACTTGGATTGGAACCATACAAAAATTCCGACTTCATTTCCGGTCGCCTTGAGCCATTCAAAGGTTGTCGAGTGAACTTTTAGCTGGTATACTTTGAATTCTGACATGGCATAAAATCTTCGGCGCGATTGACTGCGCTGCCGTTCCCGTATCTCGCGGGATCTGAAATCTGGGGAAGCGTGCTGGACGGAGAGAGGTGCAGTAAGCGGGGCAGATTAGGCAGGGGTGCCTCAATCCCCGCGCCACCTTTTTGACTTTTACGGGATTTGACGGGATTGCCCAGGTCCACAAGTAAGCCACTCGGGGGATAGGGCCATATAAGGCGTCTAGGCCGGGGTCTTTGCACAGTGCACCCCATTCCCCCCCTTCTTCCTCTGCTTCTCATCTACATCTGCCTATGCCCTCGGTGCCGCCACCAGTCCGAGCTCAACCCTCCGTAATGGGGAAGGACAAGACGGCGGCTCTGGAGCGCGCAAAGAAGGCGATGGCGAAGGCAAAGGGGAAGAAGACGAGCCGGGCTGGGTCCTCGTCGAGAACTGTCCTGCCGCCCGGCTGGATCCAGGGCGACTGGATCCGGTCGACGATCCAGCGAGAAGACATGGAGGATCTGGTTGACGGGGGATTGATTCCCCACAAATCTAGGCGGCTTCCGGAGGACGAGACCGAGCCGTGACCGCAAGAGGGTGAGTGCATCCTTCTTGTGACCCACGTCGACCGCGGTTTCTCTTTGCCTCCCCATCCTTTCTTCCGGGGTTTTCTGAACTTTTTTGGAGCCCAACTTCATCACTTTTCTCCCAACACCATCACATATATTGCCGCATACGTGTCCGTGTGTGACAACTTTCTGGGCTATCGACCACACTTGGGTCTCTTCAAACACATTTTCACCTATCGTTCTCAGTCAGTGAAAAAGGCCAATCTGAGTGATGAGAGGACACACATGATCGAGATGTGTGGAGGTCTAGGGATCCAGATGAGGAATAAAATCACTTTCCCTACTATGATTCTTCCCGAGTCAGTCAGGGGGTGGCAGTCGGCCTAGTTCTATTGTAAGGACCAACCGACCCCGGGTCAGTTGACTGGCCTTCCCCCGTTTTCCATAGGACGAGTTGAGAAGGCTTCCACCTTGAGAGTGACTCCAGCTGAGAAAGTGGATGTCAATATGTTGGTCGAGATAGTAGTCCAACTTGTTTGCAACGGTGTGACCGGCATGGACTTGCTAGAGGTGTTCCTCAGTCGACCCATCCAGCCACTCCAAGCCCGTGACCATCCAATGTGGATGTATTCGGGTATTGAAGATAGCACTCGGATCCACCCAGAGGAAGTTGACGAGACGACGATGGCATAGTGGCTGCAAGGTATTACCGACAACAAAGACAACCCCAAGGGGCTAGGAGGGTTCCTCCACTCGACAACACCACTGAACCAGACAAGGTCTGACTCTTTTCTTCAGAGTGTCTTTTATTCTCACATATATTTGTTCTCGAACCCGATTGATATCCACTCGTCTTCGTGGCTTGCAGATCTATACTGAGATGTATTCGATGCCCAACGGGGAGCAGGAGCAAGAGGGAGAGGCGAGCGGTGGCGACTGGCATTCTGACGGAAGGGGAGACAAGGAGAGTGAGGACTTGAGCAGTATTGAGGAGGTCGACTCCCCTCCTCGCATGGAGAGACGCTCTAAGCAGAGGCAGGACCCAGCCAGTGTTCGTGGGAAGGCGACTCCGCCGACTAAACAGACCTCCAAGTGCACTATAACATCTTCTCCTATGCCAACTAAGAAAGCTCCGAAACAACTCAAAGTCGTGCTGTCAAAAGCCCAGAAGGCCTTGCCCAAGATCAAAGTGGACGTGCCTATCGCTTCTAGGTAATCATTGAGTTCGACCTCTTAGTTTTAGCATGACCCAATCTTTAGTCGATTCACTTTCCTGTTTTAACCGAGTGAATTCTGAAATTTGCAGTGCTGCCTCCGGGACTTCTATGTACCAAGATGATGATGATGAGATGGAAGACGCAGTCACCTCCCATGCGGGTATAACTTTTGTCATTTTGCCTTTACTTTATCAGCCATTTTCACGGTTGACTGAACTCCTTCAATTGATTGCTTTGCAGCTCCATCCAATGTCATTGAACTTCTGGATGACGATGAAGATGTGCTACAGAGAACCATTTGAAGGAGGGGGAGGGCTTCGAGCAGGAAGGCACCAGCTGGCAAGACGCCCAAGTCGACGCCGGTGATGGAACTAGTGATTCAGCAGTCTGGAGACGTGAACCGGGCTTCTGTTACTTTTGCTGTTCCTGTGTGGAGTGAACGCCCTTCATCGTCAACTGCTCAAGTCCCTGTTTCATCTGTCCAACACCACTCCTCGGATCCTCAAGCTGCCGTGACTGGACCCACGTCTCCGCTGTTCGTCACCCATCATGTTTCGGAGGACCAAGCGAGCGCTGCTACGGAAGCTATACGCCAAGCAGGCCTGATGATGGAGCGGATGAAGATAGTGCACGAGACCAGCCAAGCTACCTATGATGCTGCTACCTCTTGAGCACTGCGTTGGTTTTCCCCTAAGAGGAAGGGATGATGCAGCAAAGTAGCGTAAGTATTTCCCTCAGTTTTTGAGAACCAAGGTATCAATCCAGTAGGAGGCTACGCCCGAGTCCCTCATACCTGCACAAAACAAATAAATCCTCGCAACCAACGCAAATAGGGGTTGTCAATCCCTATAAGGCCACTTACGAGAGTGAGATATGATAGATATGATAAGATAATATTTTGGTGTTTTTATGATAAAGATGCAAAGTAAAATAAAGGCAAAGTAAATAACTTAGTAATAGGAGATAAATATGATAAAGATAGACCCGGGGGCCATAGGTTTCACTAGTGGCTTCTCTCAAGAGCATAAGTATTCTACGGTGGGTGAACAAATTACTGTTGAGCAATTGACAGAATTGAGCATAGTTATGAGAATATCTAGGTATGATCATGCATATAGGCATCACGTCTGAGACAAGTAGACCGACTCCTGCCTGCATCTACTATTATTACTCCACTCATCGACCGCTATCCAGCATGCATCTAGAGTATTAAGTTAAAAACAGAGTAACGCCTTAAGCAAGATGACATCATGTAGAGGGATAGACTCATGCAATATGAAGAAAACCCCATCTTGTTATCCTCGATGGCAACAATACAATACGTGCCTTGCTGCCCTTACTGTCACCGGGAAAGGACATCGCAAGATTGAACCCAAAGCTAAGCACTTCTCCCATTGCAAGAAAGATCAATCTAGTAGGCCAAACCAAACTGATAATTCGAAAAGACTTGCAAAGATAACCAATCATACATAAAAGAATTCATAGAAGATTCAAATATTATTCATAGATAGACTTGATCATGAACCCACAATTCATCGGTCTCAACAAACACACCGCAAAAAGAAGATTACATCGAATAGTTCTTCACAAGAGAGGGGGAGAACATTGTATTGAGATCCAAAAGGAGAGAAGAAGCCATCTAGCTAATAACTATGGACCCGTAGGTCTGAGGTAAACTACTCACTCTTCATCAGAGAGGCTATGGTGTTGATGTAGAAGCCCTCCGTGATTGATGCCCCCTCCGGCGGAGCTCCGAAACAGGCCCCAAGATGGGATCTCGTGGATACAGAAAGTTGCGGCGGTGGAATTAGGGTTTTGGCTCCGTATCTGATCGTTTGGGGGTACGTAGGTATATATAGGAGGAAGGAGTACGCCGGTGGAGCAACAGGGGGCCCACGAGGGTGGAGGGTGCGCCTGGGGGGGGGGGGGTAGGCGCGCCCCCCTACCTCGTGGCCTCCTGTTTATTTTCTTGACGTAGGGTCCAAGTCTCCCGGATCATAATCTTCCTAAAAATCACGTTCCCTAAGGTTTCATTTCGTTTGGACTCCGTTTGATATTCCTTTTCTTCGAAACCCTAAAACAGGCAAAAAACAACAATTCTGGGCTGGGCCTCCGGTTAATAGGTTAGTCCCAAAAATAATATAAAAGTGGATAATAAAGCCCGATAATGTCCAAAACATTAGATAATATAGCATGGAGCAATCAAAAATTATAGATACGTTGGAGACGTATCAAGCATCCCCAAGCTTATTTCCTGCTCGTCCCCGAGGAGGTAATGATAAAAACAGATTTTTTTGATGCGGAGTGCTATTTGGCATAATTTTAATGTAATTCTTCTTAATTGTGGTATGAATATTGAGATCCAAAAGATTCAAGACAAAAGTTCATATTGACATAAAAATAATAATACTTCAAGCATACTAACAAAGCAATTATGTCTTCTCAAAATAACATGGCCAAAGAAAGTTATCCCTACGAAATCATATAGTCTGGCTATGCTCTATCTTCACCACACAAAATATTTAAATCATGCACAACCCCGATGACAAGCCAAGCAATTGTTTCATAGTTTTTACATTCTCAAAACTTTTTCAATCTTCATGCAATACATGAGCGTGAGCCATGGATATAGCACTATAGGTGGAATAGAGTGGTGGTTGTGGAGAAGACAAAAGGGAGAAGATAGTCTCACATCAACTAGGTGTATCAATGGGATATGGAGATGCCCATCAATAGATATCAATGTGAGTGAGTAGGGATTGCCATGCAACGGATGCACTAGAGCTATAAGTATATGAAAGCTCAAAAAGAAAATAAGTGGGTGTGCATCCAACTTGCTTGCTCATGAAGACCTAGGGCATTTTGAGGAAGCCCATCATTGGAATATACAAGCCAAGTTCTATAATGAAATATTCCCACTAGTATATGAAAGTGATAACATGAGAGACTCTCTACTATGAAGATCACGATGCTACTTTGAAGCACAAGTGTGGTAAAAGGATAGTAGCATTGTCCCTTCTCTCTTTTTCTCTCATTTTTTATTTGGGCATTTTTTATGGCCTCTTTTCTTTCTCTTTTTTTATTTTTCGTCCAGAGTCTCATCCCGACTTGTGAGGGAATCATAGTCTCCATCATCCTTTCCTCACTGGGACAATGCTCTAATAATGATGATCAGCACACTTTTATTTTTCTTACAACTCAACAATTACAACTCGAGACTTAGAACAAAATATGACTCTATATGAATGCCTCCGGCAGTGTACCGGGATATGCAATGACTCATGAGTGACATGTATGAAAGAATTATGAATGGTGGCTTTGCCACAAATACGATGTCGACTACATGATCATGCTAAGCAATATGACAATGATGGAGTGTGTCATAATAAACGGAACGATGGAAAGTTGCATGGCAATATATCTCGGAATGGCTATGGAAATGCCATAATAGGTAGGTATGGTGGCTGTTTTGAGGAAGGTATATGGTGGTGTATGATACCGGCGAAAGGTGCACGGTATTAGAGAGGCTAGCAAAGGTGGAAGGGTGAGAGTGCGTATAATCCATGGACTCAACATTAGTCATAAAGAACTTATATACTTATAGCAAAAATCTACAAGTTATCAAAGCAAAGTATTACACGCATGCTCCTAGGGGGATAGATTTTTAGGAAAAGACCATCGGTCGTCCCCGACCACCACTCATAAGGAAGGCAATCAGAAAATAAATCATGCTCCGACTTCATCACATAACGGTTCACCATACGTGCATGCTATGGGAATCACAAGCTTCAACACAAGTATTTCTAAAATTCACAACTACTCAACTAGCATGACTTTAATATCACCATCTCCATATCTCAAAACAATTATCAAGTATCAAACTTATCATAGTATCCAACACACTCATAAGAAAGTTTTATTATTAATCTTGTGTACCAAGCATATTAGGATTTTAAGAAAATTACCATGCTATTTAAGACTCTCAAAATAATCTAAGTGAAGCATGATAGATCAATAGTTTCTATAAAACAAATCCCCACCGTGCTCTAAAAGATATAAGTGAAGCACTAGAGCAAAATTATATAACTCAAAAGATATAAGCGAAGCACATAGAGTATTCTAGAAAATTACAAATCATATATGGCTCTCTCAAAAGGTGTGTACAACAAGGATTATTGTGGTAAACTAACAAGCAAAGACTCAAATAATACAAGACGCTCCAAGCAAAACACATATCATGTGGCGAATAAAAATATAGCTCCAAGTAAAGTTACCGATATAAGTAGACGAAAGAGGGGATGCCTTCCGGGGCATCCCCAAGCTTTGGCTTTTAGGTGTCCTTAGATTATCTTGGGGGTGCCATGGGCTTGCCCAAGCTCAGTATCTTGCCACTCCTTGTTCCACAACCCATCTAATCTTTACCCAAAACTTGAAAACTTCACAACACAAAACTTAAAGTAGAAAATCTCGTGAGTTCCGTTAGCGAAAGAAAACAAAAGGCCACTTCAAGGTACTGTAATGAACTCATTATTTATTTATATTGGTGTTATACCTACTGTATTCCAACTTCTCTATGGTTTATAAACTATTTTACTAGCCATAGATTCGTCAAAATAAGCAAACAACACACGAAAAACAGAATCTGTCAAAAACAGAACAGTCTGTAGTAGTATGTAGCTAGCGAAATATCTGGAACCCCAAAAATTCTGAAATAAATTTCTGGACGTGAGGAATTTGTCTATTAATCATCTTCAAAAAGAATTAACTAAATATCGCTCTCCAAATAAAAATGGCAGCAGTTCTCGTGAGCGCCAAAGTTTCTGTTTTTTACAGCAAGTTCAACAAGACTTTCCCCAAGTCTTCCCAACGGTTCTACTTGGCACAAACACTAATTAAACACAAAAAACACAACCAAAACATAGGCTAGAAAAATTATTTATTACTAAACAGGAGCAAAAAGCAAGGAATAAAAATAAAATTGGGTTGCCTCCCAACAAGCGCTATTGTTTAACGCCCCTAGCTAGGCATAACAAGCAAGAATAGATCTAGGTATTGCCATGTTTGGTAGGCAATCCATAAGTGGATCTCATAATAGATTCATAAGGTAATTTAATTTTATTTCTAGGAAAGTGTTCCATGCCTTTCCTTAATGGAAATTGGAATCTAATATTTCCTTCCTTCATATCAATAATTGCACCAATCGTTCTAAGGAAAGGTCTACCAAGAATAATAGGACATGAAGGATTGCAATATATGTCAAGAACAATACAATCTACGGCCACATAATTACTATTTGCAACAATAAGAACATCATTAATTATTCCCATAGGTTTCTTAATAGTGGAATCTACAAGGTGCAAGTTTAGAGAGCAATCATCAAAATCACGGAAACCTAATAAATCACACAAAGTCTTTGGAATCGTGGAAACACTAGCACCCAAATCACATAAAGCATAGCATTCATGGTCTTTAACATTAATTTTAATAGTTGGTTCCCACTCATCATAAAGTTTTCTAGGGATAGAAACTTCCAATTCAAGTTTTTCTTCATAAGATTGCATCAAGGCATTAACGGTATGTTTAGTAAACACTTTATTTTGACTATAAGCATGAGGAGAATTTAGCACGGATTGCAACAAGGAAATACAATCAATCAAATAGCAATTTTCATAGTTAAATTCCTTGAAATCTGTAATAGTGGGTTTAGCAACATCTAGGGTTTTAATTTCTTCAATCCCACTTTTATCAAATTTAGAATCAAGATCAACAAATTCCGAATTCTTGGAACGCCTTCTAGGTAAAGGTGGATCATATTCAGTCCCATAATTATCAAGATTCATATTGCAAAAAAGAGATTAAATAGGGGACACATCAATAACTTTTAGATCTTCATCTTTATTCTCGTAGGAACTAGAAGAACACACTCTTATAAAGGCATCTTTCTTAGCACGCATCCTAGCGGTTCTTTATTTGAACTCATCAATGGAAATTCTCATAGCTGTGAGAGACTCATTGATAGCATGCTTAGGTGTAATAGATCTAAGTTTCAAAGAATCAACATCAAGAGCAATTCTATCAACGTTCCTAGCCAAATCATCAATCTTAAGCAATTTTTCTTCAATCATAGCATTAAAATTCTTTTGCAAAGTAATAAATTCTTTAATATTAGATTCAAAATCAGAGGGCATCTTATTATAATTTCGATAAGAATTGTTGTAGGAATTACCATAATTATTAGAGGAATTACTAGGATAAGGCCTAGGATTGAAATTTCCTCTATACGCGTTGTTACCAAAATTGTTCCTACCAACAAAATTCGCATCCATAGATTCATTGTTATTCTCAATCAAAGTAGACAAGGGCATATCATTAGGATCAGAAGAAACACTCTTATTAGCAAATAATTTCATAAGTTCATCCACCTTTCCACTCAAAACATTAATTTCTTCTATCGCATGCACCTTTTTACTAGTAGATCTTTTAGTGTGCCATTGAGAATAATTAACCATAATATTATCTAGGAGTTTAGTAGCTTCTCCTAAAGTAATTTCCATAAAAGTGCCTCCCGCGGCCGAATCTAAAAGATTTCTATAAGCAAAATTCAATCCGGCATAAAAATTTTGTATAATCATCCACAAATTTAAACTATGAGTAGGGCAATTACGTATCATTAATTTCATTCTCTCCCAAGCTTGTGCAACATGTTCATGATCAAGTTGCTTAAAATTCATAATATCGTTTCTAAGAGAGATGATCTTAGCGGGAGGAAAATACTTAGAGATAAAAGCATCTTTGCACTTGTTCCATGAATCAATACTATTTTTAGGTAAAGACGAAAACCAAACTTTAGCACGATCTCTAAGCGAAAAAGAAAATAGCTTCAATTTAACAATATCATTATCCACATCTTTCTTCTTTTGCATGTCACACAATTTAGTATTATCTTGAGCCATCGTGACAAGCAAGCAAGCTAACACACAAGCAAACAAAAAGTAAGCGGGCAAAAAGAGGCAAATAGAGAGGGAGGATAGAGAGAGAGGGCGAATAAAACAGCAAGGGTGAAGTGGGGGAGAGGAAAACGAGAGGCAAATGGAAAATAATGTAATGCGGGAGATAAGGGTATGTGATGGGTACTTGGTATGTTGACTTTTGCATAGGCCTCCCCGGCAATGGCGCCAGAAATCCTTCTTGCTACCTCTGGAGCACTGCGTTGGTTTTCCCCGAAGAGGAAGGGATGATGCAGCAAAGTAGCGTAAGTATTTCCCTCAGTTTTTGAGAACCAAGGTATCAAACCAGTAGGAGGCTACGCACGAGTCCCTCGTACCTGCACAAAACAAATAAATCCTCGCAACCAAGATAAATAGGGGTTGTCAATCCCTATAAGGCCACTTACGAGAGTGAGATCTGATAGATATGATAAGATAATATTTTTGGTATTTTTATGATAAAGATGCAAAGTAAAAGAAAGGCAAAGTAAATAACTAAGTAATAGGAGATTAATATGATAAAGATAGACCCGGGGGCCATAGGTTTCACTAGTGGCTTCTCTCAAGAGCATAAGTATTCTACGGTGGGTGAACAAATTACTGTTGAGCAATTGACAGAATTGAGCATAGTTATGAGAATATCTAGGCATGATCATGTATATATGCATCACGTCCGAGACAAGTAGACCGACTCCTGCCTGCATCTACTATTATTACTCCACTCATCGACCGCTATCCAGCATGCATCTAGAGTATTAAGTTAAAAATGGAGTAACGCCTTAAGCAAGATGACATGATGTAGAGGGATAGACTCATGCAATATGAAGAAAACCCCATCTTGTTATCCTCGATGGCAACAATACAATACGTCCCTTGCTGCCCTTACTGTCACCGGGAAAGGACACCGCAATATTGAACCCAAAGCTAAGCACTTCTCCCATTGCAAGAAAGATCAATGTAGTAGGCCAAACCAAACTGATAATTCGAAGAGACTTGAAAATATAACCAATCATACATAAAAGAATTCAGAGAAGATTCAAATATTATTCATAGACAGACTTGATCATAAACCCACAATTCATCGGTCTCAACAAACACACCGCAAAAAGAAGATTACATCGAATAGTTCTCCACAAGAGAGGGGGAGAACATTGTATTGAGATCCAAAAAGAGAGAAGAAGCCATCTAGCTACTAACTATGGACCTGTAGGTCTGAGGTAAACTACTCACACTTCATCGGAGAGGCTATGGTGTTGATGTAGAAGCCCTCCGTGATCGATGCCCGCTCCGGCGGAGCTCCGGAACAGGCCCCAAGATGGGATCTCGTGGATACAGAAAGTTGACATGGTGGAATTAGGGTTTTGGCTCCGTATCTGATCGTTTGGGGGTACATAGGTATATATAGGAGGAAGGAGTACGTCGATGGAGCAACAGGGGCCCACGAGGGTGGAGGGCACGCCTGGGGGGTAGGCGCGCCCCCTACCTCGTGGCCTCCTGTTTCTTTTCTTGACGTAGGGTCCAAGTCTCCTGGATCATAATCTTCCTAAAAATCATGTTCCCGAGGGTTTCATTCCGTTTGGACTTCGTTTGATATTCCTTTTCTTCGAAACCCTAAAACAGGCAAAAAACAACAATTCTGGGCTGGGCCTCCAGTTAATAGGTTAGTCCCAAAAATAATATAAAAGTGGATAATAAAGACCAATAATGTCCAAAACAGTAGATAATATACCATGGAGCAATCAAAAATTATAGATACGTTGGAGACGTATCAGATGCCAGTGCAGCCCTCCGAGCCAATGTCCAGGTTAGTTGGTTTCCGACTGATCTCCTACCTTCACGCTTGTTCTGTTAGGATATGCTACCTGAAAACTTTTCATTGTGCATCCATTTGTCAGTCTGTTTCTTCGCATCTATACACCTACTAGGTGTTTCAATTTATGTTGAGTAGTTTTTCCAGTTGAGTCGACTAGGTTATGTCAATTGTAACTTTGGACTAGTGGGGGCACGCAGAGTGCACCCACTGGGTGTAGTCCCTGAGGCCGCCGTCGAATGTGCAATTCGGCGGGGGTCTTGATAAAAATATCTTGTTCTTCGTTTCTTCCACTCGGTCTGGGCGGACCATGTCGAGTGGAACCTGGACCAGTGGGGGCACGCTAAGTGCACCCACTGGGTGTAGTCCCCGAGACCGCGGTCGACTGCGGGCAGTTGGTTGGGGTCTGAGAATAATTGTTGCCTCTTTTTTTTCTTCCACTCGGTCTGGGCAGACCACGTCGAGTGGAACCTGGACCAGTGGGGGCACGCTAAGTGCACCCACTAGGTGTAGTCCCCGAGACTATTGTTGAATGTTTGATTCTGTAGTAGTCTTAGAGTTCTTTCCACTCGGAAGTGAATAATCTTTGACTCTGCCCACTGATGTATCTTTTTACTGACTTCAGAAATCATGTGAGCTCATCTCCAAATTTTCTGAATTTAAGGAGAAGCAGAGATAGCTCAACCTTCACTTGGAGTTGGCCAAGCAAAACTTGCAGAAGGCCAAAGACAAAACTGCTGGTATGGAGGGTAACAACTTGTCGACTGTGTGATTGGACTGTCACTCAAGTCATCTCCTCAATCTTCTCTCTGAATGGAGTGCTGTATATGTATATTTTTAGAGAAAATGAGGCAGGCTCTGGCACAGAAGGACCTTGAACTCGCTGCAGCACAGAAGGAAGCTCAGCAGAAAAAACGCTCGCCGACAAGAAGCTGGCTTCAGTCGGGGCGCTAGAGGAAGACAACACCAAGCTGAAGACATCTCTTGCCGAGGCTTATAGAGAAGTGATTCGTCTGAAGAAGGACAAAGTAGCCTTGAATGAAAAAATTGAAGACATTTCTCAGAAGAGAAATGACCTGGAGGCTTATCTGGAGGGGCTGAAAGGGATCGAGAAGAGGTGTCTAGAGGGGGGTGAATAGACACTTAGCAAAGAAAAGTGGCAGTTTTTAATTTCTTCAAGTTGAGGTGGAGTATTAGCACATGTTTAAACATTCACAATACATATCAAGCAAGCATGACAAGAGTATATGGGCAGCGGAAAGTAAAACATGCAACTTTGCAAGAATGTAAAGGGATGGGAATGGAGTTTGCAAACGCAATTGGAGACACGAAGATTTTTGGCATGGTTCCGATAGGTGGTGCTGTCGTACATCCACGTTGATGGAGACTTCAACCCACAAAGGGTAACGGTTGTGCGAGTCCACGGAGGGCTCCACCCACGAAGGGTCCACGAAGAAGCAACCTTGTCTATCCCACCATGGCCATCGCCCACGAAAGAATTTCCTCACTAGGGTAGATCTTCATGAATTAGGCGATCTCCTTGCCCGTACAAACTCCTTGGTTCAACTCCACAATCTAGGAGACACCACTCTCCAAAAGGTAATAGACGGTGTGTTGATGATGAACTCCTGTGCTCTTGTGCTTCAAATGATAGTCTCCCCAACACTCAACTCTCTCTCTCTCTCATAGTTTTGGATTTGGTAGAAAGATGATTTGAGTGGAAAGCAACTTGGGAAGGGCTAGAGATCAAGATTTATGTGTTTGGAATGGAATATCTTAACCTCAACACAAGTGTAGGTGGTTCTCTCTTTGAAAATGTATGATGGAAGTGTAGGCATGTTCTGTTGGCTCTCTCCACGAATGAAGAGTGGGTGGAGGGGTATATATAGCCTCCACACAAAATCTAACCGTTACACTCAATTTACCAAACTCGGTGGGACCAAATAAGAAAACTCAGTCAGACTGATTTAGTTCCTAATGTGACCGTTAGGAGTTTCGGTGGGACCGACAT